>NW_010296901.1:68701-83061 GCF_000700745.2 Antrostomus carolinensis | reverse complement strand
GAGTGGTCTAGCTATGATTTCAGCCAGCTCCTTTAACACCCGCTGGTGCATCCCATCAGAACCCATGGATTTATGGATGTCCAGATTGCTTAATTGGTCCCTAACCCAGTCCTCATCAAGGCAAACTCCTCTATTGTCCTGACTTCCTCTGGGGCCTCAGGGGCACGGGGCTCCTCAGGACAATCTCAGGCAGAGTAGACAGAGACAAAGAAGGCATTCAGTAATTCTGCCTTCTCTGTATCTTCTGTCACCAGGGCACCCACCTCATTCATCAGTGTGCCTACATTACCTTTAGTGTTGGTTTTATCTGCCATGTACTTGAAGAAGCTCTTTCTGTTGTCCTTGACCCTCTGGCAAGGTTTAATTCTAAGGAGGCCTTAGCTTTCCTAGTTGCCTTCCTACATCCTCTGACAACAGTCTTATATTCTTCCCAAGTGGCCAGCCCCTCCTTCCATGATCTGTAAACTCTCCTCTTCCACTTGAGTTTGCCCAGCAATGATAATATTAGACAAGTTTTTATTTCTTGCAAAATATTGTGGTCTTTCCCAGGAAGGAGGAGATGGTAATGGAGCTACACATCTTTTTGTCCCCAGCTGTATTGTGCTTATACCACCCATAGCCTTGGGAGCTGTCAGCCCCAGTTTACTGCATTCCCAGACTGGGTATGTGGTACCAAACAACAAAATTGGTCTAAATTGAGAAAAATTCTGGTGTGAAAGGACTTAGGGGGGTTTGAAGTAGGAATGAGAGCAGGCTCAGCCTTGACATTTTACCAGACAGGTCCTTTGCATTTCATCTGCCCACTGCCTACAAATTTGGATGTCTTATGCCGTGGGCTCTTACAGGTATCCCAGGTATTCCATTTTTCTGCAGCTCTTACCTCACCTTTTGGGACTGATCTGCCTTCACCAGGAAGCAATCCCTCTCTCGTTGTCCAACCACCATGATTCTCCTTCTCACATATGGTACATGTGGTCTTTCTTTGCTTTGGTACCTGCTAAAATTCACTCTATACACATACACAAGCAGTAAGGTTAATGGGTGCTGCCAGCTATATGACCTTTAATGACTATTGAGTAGTTTATTTAAATGTCTTAAATCTGAACTTAGGAGCCAAGAATAAGGTGGTTTGGGGTTTTTTTTATCCCCCCCCCCCTAAAATGTCAGAGGCATATCCTAATGCTACATATCAGCTGATCATGCAGGCATACTCCTATCTAGTCTTTCAGTGCAGGTTCATGAGTCTAGGCATGCTTTTATATGCAAAACATGTCTGGGGCCCATATTCCTTGTCGCATCATGGACATGCAGTGTACATCCACTATTTGAAATGTGATTTGTCATCTAAATGTAGCTGGTGTTAGAGTCTGAATGTCTCGTTACTGTGAAACATTTTGCTGCTTTTAAAACAACTTGAACAAAGAGAGCACTTCATACTGCACTTTGATGTGTGTCTTTATTGAAAAAGCTCCTCTCCATTGCCGAGGCACTGAAGCATTTGCATTTAGTGATACAGGAGATGCCACAGCAATTTCATGAGAATTACCCTTTGCAATGGATGTTAGATTAAACATCTAAGTAAAATAAGTGGCCAGAAGATAAATTAGAGCAGAGCTGTACCTAGGTACAATTAAATTATGTACCTTCTTTTAAAGATTGTTTTAAATTGATTTGGTGCATACTCTTTAGTTAGTTAATAACAAGTGTTGTACCTGTGGCTGTATGATCACTCATGTGCACTAGATTTACAGTGCTAAGAAACTCCCTTTATCAAAGAAAACAATTTCATAAAGGGGCTGTACCCTCTCACTGCTCTGTTGCTGGTAATGTGTCTGTACTGTTTTCTGATTAGTACTCCAGTCTTACACTAATATTGAAGACGTTCTTTAGCAGATAAATGTAGGGTTATCACATCATTTTAGCAACCTAATTTGTTTCTTGCTTGCACACTACAGCAACTTTCATGTCTCAAACCCCTCCTCTCCATTAGGGCTTCTAGAGCACTGCAAAGGTGAAGCTAGGAGGAAGATAAGCACTGGAGGAGAAGAGGACAAAGATACAGTATAAAAAGATGTGGAGGAAGGAGTTGAAAGTAGCTGGAAATTTTGCCAAGACAGAAGTCCCTCCTATTTTACTTCTGAGGAAGCTTGAATCTAAATGGTCCTTAAAACTCCCACTGTAGCAGATAGGAGTTACAGATCTTCAGTACCCATCAGTATTGGACATGAATGTAACAATTTGAAGGTTGTGCCAGGTGTTAATTTTTAACTTTGGCCCAACTTCTACATGTTCACTTACAGTTCTCAGTTGTTAACATTTCACCAAACCTACATCTAAACTGAAATTCAAGATAAGAATTTTCAAAGCCTTGTATCTGAACACCCATATTTGGAAATGTCGTGATGATCAACAGAGAGAAAGAGGTCTTTCCTTAGCAAGCAACACATACCACAGATCAAGAGAAACAGAGGTTCAGAACCTGGGAAGAGAGGAAGGGTTTGAGGTGGACACCCATCATTGGCACCCAAGTCCTGCCACAGGAAGAGGAGAGGACAGGCCCACAAGAAGCCAGAGGCAGCCTGGGGCAGATATTGTGGAGCCCCTTCCAAGTAGTTTTCTCCACAGAAGTCCTAAGAGGTCACAGTGGCAAGAAGGCATCTTTGAGGTTGCTGTGGTTACTAATTGTGATGACTAATTTTGGTTACAAGCTTCTGAGCTATAAGGGTAATGACCCATCCTGCAGATTGGGCAGGGAGAGGGTTCCTCTTTGTTTGGGGAAATCTAAAAGATTTTCTCTTCATAACCCTGCTTGGATAGCCGTGTATATGAGTATTGCCTCAAATTCCCATTTGGGCTCAATGAGGACACATTTCTCTTCTTCATTCCCTCTTGGATTTTAAAAAAAGTCCTTGAGTTACAGATTTTAAAATTTTTTGGATAATGATCTCAACCTCTAAAAGGAGACTCTAAATGAAAAAAAAAAAATCACCTAACAATTAGATAGCTAATGTTTGCATAATTTTAATTATCATGTGTTGCAATTATTTCATTTCAGTATACAAATAACTATTTTATATATGGCATGTTGTTAATGTTTACTACTATAATTACTAATTTGCAATATAAGGCAGCAATTTTATAGTTATTCAGTTATGTATAATTATTATGTCAAATAGGAGATGGCAATTAACATTGAAATGCATTAGAAATGATTGTACTAAAATCAGTCTAAGAATATTTGACACGAGCTTGTCATGTAGTGGAAGATGGACTGCATTTTCCTACTCTTTTCCCCTAACCGTGCTTTGAGACAATGTGTTTATTTGAGATCCCAAAGGATTTAATCCTGCAGAAATTCCTATTTCACCATCACATTGACCGAAGAGTTAGAGCTAGAACTAATGAGCAAAATCCAGGCAGTCTTCTGTAGCTAAATCTCATGTGAGCTTTCAGAGTTTAGGTGCCTTGTTCTACATAAGCATTTCGGAAAGTCCCTGCTTCAGTGGCTGCTTAAAAAGGAGATGTTTAAGTCCTTCTGCTGCCCATACCTCCAAGTCTTTTAAAAGAGATGTTCAGGGAGAGTTTTGAGCTTTAACGCTGGCAGTGCCGTAGCAGGAAGGTGCCAAAGGAGCTGTGAACCTGCAGCTGGCATCCCAGGGTGCTGTGTGGAGCTAAGCAGCCAGGGAGTTGCCCCTGTGTGATGGCAGAAAGAGTCAGGGTGAAGAAGAGGGTACCAAAGCTGCTCACTGTGGCCTACAAGATGACTCATACACTCCTCTGAGACCACCCAAAGCACAAAGTACCATGTATTGCATCTGCAAAACTATAGTGGTACTATTGTGCGAAAACTTGACCAGAGGAGGGAAAGCTGAGTTCTGGGTCCTTTTCTGGAAGAAGGAAATCGGAGTGGTACCTCCTGTCCCATGGGAATAAACCATAGTGCAGGCTCAAGTTAGAAGTTACCTTAACTTCCTTTGCTGAAGCTGGGCTGCCGTGCTGTCAGACGCAAGAGTTGGGAGCCAGGAGGAAGTAGGCTTCTGAGGGGTTGTAGCACTTCTGAGGTGGGAGAGACTTGACCTGGGGTTGGTTTGGGAGCTCCTCACTCCACAGCTTGGCCCACTGCAGTGCAAAAGCTGGAACAAAGCTCTTCTTCATATATAAAAAATTACAGCCTTAAATCATCTAGGGAATCCTTAAAGAGAGGGAAAATCCTGATTCATAGAGGGTCTAAATTAGTGCTGTCACTTCAACAAACTTTCTTTGTGGCAAAATAGTTCTCTGTGACAATTCCTTTTTTTGCCAGGGATTTAAAATCCGGGCAGCTCTAAGCCCTGCTAAACAAAATTCATGGCTGTACATCTTAATAAAGCAAAGAGTGCACAGCATGTCAAACAAATTCACCTCCTTCCTTGGTCTGAGTGTAAGGCTGCTGGAACGGCACATGCAGGGGGAGATCCAAATAGGGCCCTTGGTGTGTTAACAGAGCATATTGACTTATATCAGTCCTTTTGCCTGGTTTAAAATTGATCCCCTTAGAAAAGTTAAATATCACCTATGTTTGTAGATTGCTAGGCAGCTATTAAGATAATGCTTTTATAAATACAGATGGTGCCCTTATAAAAATTACATGGCAGTAAATAGATGCCAGTAGAAATAATATGACACTTTGATTAGCTAATAAAATGAAGCACAAATAGAATGGGGATGCTAAGTTGCTCTGACAGTTTTCATACTGTCTTATTTATTGCTTATTTAGCTTTGATAAGTTTCTATTACAGTTTTTGCTTCTTAAGCAGTTCCTTTGAAATTTTAATTTTTAAACAGTAATCTGTGTTTTATTGACTTGGGTGGAAAATCCTCATTGTCAATAAGCTCTTCATCATGATAGTAAATGTTATCATTCTTTTTAAAGTAAATTGATAGGCCAAATTGCACGCTGTAGGTCGTGGAGATAAAAGTGGCAAAGGGTGCCCATTAATATGTTACATTAAAATTATTGATTAGGGCAAGCAATATTGGTTCACTGATGTGGTGGCTTTTTATGCCATGGGAGATACAGTGAAAGTCTTGTATCAGTGCGTTGAATGACAACAGGAAAATTGTAGAGCAGGACTATTGCGCTTTGGGGATGGACTTTGATATAGTCTAAGTACTTAGGGCGAGAGTCTCAGTTGTTCAAAACTGATGTAACTCCACTGACTTCAGTGGGATTGAAACATGGTCTGGTGACTTTTAAATCTACTCTTAGTAGATACACTGCCTGACATTTGAGGCGTATCGGAAAAAAGTCCTCATTGATGCAATTGTTTTTGGGACTGTTAATGGCACTGATAATCAAGAAGCAGAGACAGCAGGTGAGAAGAGTACAAATAGTATGTGGGTCATTAACATGGTCTCACCATCATAATGCTGACCACTATTTCTGCCTTTTCATTACCTAACAAAACTTGACTTAGTAACTTGAAAGCAGAAAATGATTATAACCTGCCACAGGTTTTAAAATCTTCTCAGAAACTTTTGGTTGTCCCTGCCTTTCTCAGAGAGTAAAAAGTTTGGTTTTGGTCTTCTGGTGCAACCTATTGCTAAGAATAAGCCTATGGTGTAGCAGTGCTCCCAGTAAATGTGGTGAGCTAGATCTCCTATTCCATTTCTACAAAGAAAGAAATGTCTCCATGTTCCTATGCGCCATGTTTTTCTCTGCACCTTGTGAAGCAGCAGTGCCATGAGTAAACATGACACCCAGTTCTCATCAATCTTACTCAATAATTACTGCTGTGACATGATCACCTGCTTGTGATCATGTCAGAGCAGCAATTATTGAGTAAGGGGCTGGGGAACAACCATTGGCCAGATGGAAAGAAGGAGCAAGTGTCCCAGCTGCCACCTCTTCTGGAGCCACACTGAGCACCTGAGTTCAGATTTCTGTAGCCCAGCTATAGCTCCACTGCCCTTAAGCACAACAGCATTTTATTTCTGTCTTTATGAGCCCTGCCTACTTCCAGGGGACGAAAATTTACCGTCTCACATTTAGACAGTTGGTGTGAGGATGCACAACTTGTGTAAAGACTGTGGGCTGCATGGGAAATTTCTACCTGTTGCATCCTCACTAGGAAATGTCAGTGGAAAAGGCAGGGGTGTCTTTTAGATTATTTCTCTTAGGCCCCTTGCCATCAAGGTTCCTTGCAAAGGGGGTTGGTTTGGGGCTATGAGAACATTTTATCCTGATTAATCCTATAGATTTATCCCAAATGTTGCAAATAGCTCATTGTCAGAGAGCAGGTGGGACACCTATCTAGTTGCCAGATGGAAAAATCCTTTTAGGTGTCCAGGCCCTGGCTGTGTGGGCCTAATGGAATCATGTTGTTGTTTGTGCTTTCACCTTTTGTTATAAAAATTTAAAAACCTATTTTCCAAATAAATAAATTTAAGAAATCCCAAACCATAACAAAAACCCCCTTCAGATTTCACATCTTTATGGCTATATTGTCAACTTGATGCATGAGGTTTTAGCTGTGCAAATCCCTTTAATGCAAGTGGGAGTTGTACAGCTAAAGATTTACACATTGACTGTAGAATAATATTCCTTCATCTCTCTTTCTCTCTCTTTTTTTCTTCTTTCCCCCTACTGATTTCCTCCCCAGATTTTCTTCTTTGCTCTTTAATGAAAACCACAGGCTAATTCATTTCTTCTCTTTCTGTAGTGAGAGGCAGATATGATGATCCATCCCTTCCCTACTCACTGAACAGACCTAAGTCCAAGGGAATGATGTGTGAAGGTAGTGATAATATTTGATTATTAAGGTTATAGTGAAAATCCTTTATCTCATCAGTGATTCCCACCCCCCCAAAAAAAAACCAATCAAAAAAACCAAACCAAAAACGAAACAGTCAATACTGAAGAACCCAATCCTAGAGAAAAACTTTTTTAAAACCAGTTCTTTTTCAGGATGACTGTGTCAGCCTTTCTGGCTAAAATTTCCTCCACTGCTTATAAGTAATGTGGTTGACACAAACAGATGTACATAAATCTAACATTTCAAGGAAGATCATGCCATATCCTATCTATATGACAGGGCAGAATTTGAACAGTCTTGTGCTAGCCTGTGGGCATAATGCAAATTCCCTGGGCTGGAGAAACTTGCTTTTGCTCTAGAATTTCAATTGGTTGTCACCTCATTTTAAAAAAGTGGGCTCACGCTACACAGCTGGGTTATAGAAGTTTCTTTTCTTGTGTTAGTAGGGGACAATTGACATAAACATTGAATACTTTGGGACTGTGAACAATAAAAACACTTTTGTCCCCAGTTTATATTAGAAAGTGCTTTCTCTCCATTTTCTTTTGTCCAGAGAATTTGCATGCTTCCCAGTATACAACTTGGGAATGGTTTATTGTCCGTGTAGCAAGTTATGTAGTTAGGTGTTTTCATTTTTTTTAATCCAAGGGAAAAGGCAGGAATTGTCTCCCTCCTGGGTGAGGTGGTAATTCTACAGAGCTCCAATCCCTGTCAAAGTGAAAGCGCAGCCCAGGTGGAATTCAGAATACTGTAAGGAAGGCATTTTGCCAAAATGTTTGTCTACAGAATGGCAGAGATTAAAGCCCTTCTAGCTCTGATTGGATTACTGTGGACCAGGAGCACTTTAATCTCTACCACTGTGGCTTTGGGGGAAGCCAGTGATTGAGACATGTGGTGGGACCATGCTGAAGAAGCGGATGACTGCACTTAGCTTTTTAATCTTCTAGTCCTGTGGCTGTAGCAGAAAAATATTTAACTGTTGCAGCAGAGAGAAATAGGTAGTGAGTAGTTATTTTACCTTTTACTGTGCAAAGAAAATACAAATTGCACTTTTTCCCCTCCAGAGTTGTGGAAGCAGCCTGTGTGTGATAGCCTGACTGAGAGCAGCCTGAGCCCCTGCTCAAAACACAATATTGGGTAAGCTGGTGGTTGAGATTAATGTAAGCACATAATAGCCAGTACTGCAAATCAAAGGTCTTTATAACCTAGTACCATGTCTCAGACCAGCAGCAGATGCCAGTGGAAGGGTATTAAGACAGAGTATATTTAAAGTGACTTTTTTTCCCCCAAGGCTGACAATAGTCAGTATTTTCTGAACACTTCTTGAATAATTTACGTTTAAATGCTGTGTTTTGTGCATAAGAGTGCTTGTAAACAGAGGTATTCTAGAGTAATTCCAAGTATAGGAATGCCATTTTGGAGAAGGGAGGAATACAGAAGCTTGAAATACTGAAGTCCAACTTTGGATAATATGCAAGTCAGTAAAGAGATAGGAATAACAGTGGAAAATAAAAGGGGATCTGAGCAATTTATCTTGACTGATCAAGACTCAGTCAAGGAAGGACACATTTAGTAAAGAAAACCAGGTATGGGTGGGATGTGAACTATCATGAGAGATGTGAAATGTCCATTTAGTGCCTTACCTAGAGCACGCTGTCTGACCAGCGGGATGCAAGATGCTGTGGGAACTGAAAGGTGTTCTTCTTGCTTATGTAAGGGTCCCCAACACAGCTTCAGCTTTCTGTGCTTGCCTAAGTTAGAATCATAGAATCATAGAATGGTTTGGGTTGGAAGGGACAAGTTATTGTGTTGTTTCTACAACAGACTACTCCCAGTCCCCCAAGAAAGAAGCTGGGGGATGCTGCAAGGTTGACATAGTCTCCAAAACCTGTCAGTTTTGGTTAAACAGCAAATAGCTCCACATAAAGAAAGAGCCATCCTGACTGCAGTTTCTTGACCTTCATCAAGAGCAAAAACCTCACCTCTCCTGTCCAACTTGTGTTGGGGTGACAGGGCTGGAGAGGAAGCAGGGAGATTACCAATCCCATATTGGTAATGGGAATGGAATTCTCTCTGCAAGGCTGAGGTGGGCTGTGCTGAGACAGAGAAGTTGGGGCTTTTGGCTTCAGTGGAGCTTAGGTCACCAGAAAAACACAACTTAAAAGTGGAAGAAGTCTTAATTCCCGTTTTCATTTAACATGAGTCTGGTCCTTCAGTGAACCAGCTGCGTGTTCAGCCTTTATGAAAATGTGGACAACTTCAATTGGAAGCATGCCATGTAGACATCTTTAATTTTTAAATGATCCTTCAGACTAGGAGGGTAAAGCTGTGTAATCCTTATGTTTTATATGCTATTGTGCCAGCCTTTCATGGTGAGAAGCTAAATATTTTTGTCATTTTAGTTAGCTTATATACGTTGTTCTTGGTTTGCTGGCAAAGTGAAATTTCTGATGTGTCCCACCCCTGATGTCTGCATTTGGATGCAGGATGAAGTGAAATGAACCCTGTAAGCCAAACACTGAGTTCCTTTCTATGCTTTTATTAGCTTTTACTTGGCAAATTCTAGTGGCTTTTGTATAGAGAACTTAACATAATTGTAAGAACTGTGGATGTTTATGGAAGGCACAGCATAACTTAATAAATACAGTATACATGTTACGAGAATGGATGCTCTTCCGCTAAGTACAGAAGCTACATATGGTGCTGATAGCAAATGCCATATGTTTGTAGAAGAGGCTACATTTGTACAGTGCCTTTTTCCGAGACCTACTAATCTGTGAAAAATAACAATTCTGTTTAATGCTGCTGTTTGTGGCCCCTTGGTTTTGTCTTTTAACTTCTATGGAAAGTACCCAGTTGGAGTGGACTTGGATGCGTAGGTCTGCACCCTTCTTCAAGACTGCTTAATCCTAGCAGTGTGCATCTGGAAGATCCAACATGCCCCTGACCCTAATCATGGTGCTACAAAATTAGACTGTTGTTAATATTACTCTTTCTGGTGCTCCGAATCCTGAGTTCCCTGATGACACAGCTTCCAGAAGAAAACACTCATCACCAGTGTCACCTACAGCCTGCTGGCAGTGATGTTCTCATAGAAGGCATATACTTAAATCTGGGCATTCAGGCAAGAAAGAGATGGGAATCCAGGTGTCCCACCTTTCTGTTGCCTTAACCACCAGTGTATGATGTAACAGGTACTGAGAACATCTCCTGTGCTAGATGATGTAGGGAGCTGCTGCTGCTGCGTTCAAAGAACAGAAGTAGGTGCTTACGCTCAGGAGAGGGTTCTGGGCTGTGGATGGAGATAACCACCCAATGCCTTGTCTCAGGGAATTTTGGAAAGGGGTAAGAGTAAGTATACTCAGTGGTAAGTTTTCCTCTTTGGCTAGGTGGCCATGTGTTCAATGAGTCTTCTGAGGGTTCTCACCCTCCATTGCACTCGCAAAGCTGGCTTCTCTATGCCCTTGGGGCCTATGTGTCTACCTTTGTGTTTCAGATTCCCTTTTGGGACCAACTTCCCAAAAATGTATACCCTGAGATGCCTAACTTTGAGGTGCCCAAGCCATTTACAGGATCAGCCTAAACCTGCTTAGTTAGAGACCTGATTAGATAGCAACCATTCCTCATATGGTCATTGCTTCCAGGAATGTCCCTGGCTTTTTAATCTAACAATGTTTGGATTAACTAGATCTCTCTCTGGATGTACCATGCATAAATAATAGACAGCTGCTGGCAATTCTTGGCACTTTTAAATTAGTATTTTTATTTGTTAATTGAAGAAAAGCATTTGGAAACAGTTGCGTAAGTAATTTGGTTGGGCGGGCTTTTTAGCAATAGTCAATAGAGAGTTAATTCTGGGTGTTGTCAGATGCTTTCAGTTTTGAACATGTTTTGGATTCAGAAGACAGCCATATAGAAAAGATTGTTATGTTAATGTGACAGCAATCACAGACACCGCTATTGAAAACTCACTGTTACTCTCCCCTCCAAAATTAACATCATAACCTTATGTCAGTGACTCACTATTATCCTAATACCTGGTTTTGGATTCTGTCCAGTCCCATTAGATATCCCCGTGTTGATTGCTCTGTTACTGGTGAATGTTAATTGCCTCCAAATCTCAGCGGAGTTCAAAAGCTTGGGGAAAAAGTACTGACTGGTAAAGCTGCTAGTTTTATTAACAGGCAAATAAATAATAAATCTGTTCAGAGATTTGAGTGAAGTGCCTGAGACATGAGATACAAACAGCTGATCTAACATCTTTCTTTACATGTCTATCATATGTTAGTAATGAGATAGCAGAGGAAGCCATACTGACTTTGAACATTTAAATGGTTATCAGTAGTGCCTGTCCAGGATCGGTGTACTTCCAGAGGCAGTCAGGCTCCATGTCATTCCTGTTCTGATTCTCGTCTGTTTGACATTAAATGATGCCCATTATTACCTTTTAAGATGCTTTTTAGAGTTAGTGGGAATAGTTAATTGAAATGATGATGTCAAAATATGGTTACAACGAGACTTGTCACATGTCCTTTAATATTCTTCCTCCTCCTGGTAATGCTTATTTATGAATTTTTATAGGAAGCTGCTCTTTTGCTTTGCTTTAAGGGAGAGCTGAGATCTTTATTACTTATCTGTTTTTTTTCTGTTTGTTTTAATCATAAAGTTTTAAACAAAATCTCTGTATGCTCCCCCTTTTCCACACCAGAAATCTCTACATGGAAAATCCCCAGTATAATCCCATTGTGAGTTTGCTCCTTGTAACATATTTTCTGGTTTAGGTACCTCTTTTAGTAGTTTTTAATTTATAAAAACATTGGTAGCACTTAGAGCTGAAATAAGTGTTGTGAGGAATATACTGTAATCACATACTGCAAAATAATTACGTATTTTATATCACTGGTTTTCAGTTGGTAGATAATATTTAATCTCCTAGTAGAGATCTGTAATGACTCATTTTAGACACTGACCCTCTAACTTCATATCAGGAATGAAATATTTCCTAATCCTGTAATGTCTGTCTATACCATCATGTCATGTAGATAAAGAAAAGCAACTCCAGGCACCCATTGCTAGATTGCTTAACAAAAATGTCAGCAGGTGAATTACTTGCTGAATGCTAGGCTGAAGTCAAATGCGAGCTGAACATGTGTTATGACTGTATAAAATCTGTATTAGAGCAGGTGAAGTGAAGTTAGTTCCTATTTTTGTTATTTTAAGTGATTGTTAGGCTGATCTGATGAAAAGCATACCCAATCTTAACTTGAATTACATTGATCTGATAGACATAGCGTGTCCAGATTAACATGGGCTTTTTAAGCAGTGTAAAAGTGATTCAGTAACCATGCTGATGGTGAAAATAGGAGTAGGAGCCAAGAATTCCATTGTGAGGCTTACTCCAGAGAAACCAAACCAGAACAAAGAAGGTGAGAGAGAGAAGCGGAATAATTGATAGCATTTTTCTTTTTGTGGAAATGAGTTTGGTCGGCAAGTAGTGTTCATTATTAAAATACTTGTGAGCATTTGAACCTTGTCCAAATTTTCACCAGATGTAGTAAAAAATACATAGAGAAAATGAGCACAGCACCAAACACTCTGTGTTTGGGAGGTCTGTAAAGTAAAGATGGTGAGTGATTGAAATAACCTTCTTTAGCCACACTGAAGCATATAAGTAGCTGCCAGGATTTCACAGCTTCTGAGCATTAAGAATCTCCCATTCATTTCCATGCTGAAAATGTTGGTCAAGATCTTCTCTGGCTGGTCATTGTCTGTCTCACTGTGAAGGTACACTTTTCCTATCAAGCCCTGTTTCACTGCATCCCTCCACTTTTGTTCACATTTATGAAGGATTTCAGCAAAAGGAAAGACTCTGCATAAGCAATTTTACATTTCATTTTTCATTTATAAGAGTCCACGATAACACAGACTGTGTGCCAAGGCACAAAAAAGGAGAATGAATAAAAGATTATTTACTATTTATTTAGTTTTACCACGTTAATATTTTGCTTTGTGTATATATAAATGTATTCATGTTTATTATTAAATCATATTTCTGTAGTTGTCCTGTAGTCCTGAAACATGTGCTTGTCCCTGAAGTCAGAGGAATTTTATTTCTGTAAGTGGCATGGAGTGGGGCTGCATATATTTATACTGGAGGTTTTGAGTCACAGTTTTAGTTCCCATTTTCCCTCCTGGATTCGAGCAGCCCTAACATCTCTGTCTTTCCCTGCACCTTGCTACCCAAAGGTTCCTGGCTGAAATGAATTTCCCATTCCTGCCGTGGCTGTGCTGGCCGAAGCAGAGAGCACTGTGCCTCTGTGTGTGCAGCAGGTAAGGCAACAAGGAGTCACTGCCCATCTCTGCCTGCATTCCCTTCTCATCTCTGCTGGTGGGTGTTAGCTCCAGCCAGGGAGTGGAAAGGCCTGTCCCAGGCTGAAAGAGAGGAAGGTGGCCTGTGCTACTTAACTGCCATCAAGGCTTAGAGATGTAACGTGAGTTTGTTCAGTAGGAGTATGCAGTTTGTCTTCAATACTTAGAAATGCGCTCTGCAGTGCTGTGAACACTTGACTCAGCTCTAAAAATGAAACAAAACCCCAGATGCGGTGGTTCCGTGCGGGTCAAATTCATCTTAGATGTAAACATCACCCTGTATTTGCATAAATTATAAGAGTTTATGCTAGGGATTAATTTGGCCCAGTGACTCTGTTAAGATGAAATTCTTTGTGTGCGTGTGGATTATGGTGTCAAGAGAGGGGATCACTGCTGCTGGAGAGTATCTACAAGAAATAGGCCAAAAATAGAATAATTTCCATAGCTCAGAAATAAAAAAAAAAAAACCTCCGTAGAATCATAAAAAGTAATCAGCTGTTGGAAAGAATGAATTTTGTGCTCCTAATTTGCAGAAATCCCAGCAGTTGCTACTGTGCCCAACCACTCACTAATACAATAAAATATAATTACATAATTAAATACAATATAGGGTTTCCATAATAGGGAACTTTATTTCCTTGCCACAATATGCGAACTGCTGCAGTTGAAGCTTATAGTTCAGCACTGTAACTATTATTAGATGCTAACGTATCATGTACTAGGCAGGATTCTCCTATAGTGGTCCTTCCCAATTTAGGCAAACACTGTTTGCCGTAGACAGTGGAAGCTTTATAGGAGGTTGCCTAAGATGCACCTTTTGGATGGAGAAGTATCTTATTAACCATGTTTTGCTTTGTTAACTGCCTCCTATTGCTGTTTGTTTGAGCTGATGAAATCTCTGTTGCTAAGTCCAGGACAGGCTGGAAGCTTAAATTCAAGCAAATGAGTGACTTGCTGGGGTAGAAATTTTCTTAGAACCTGCTTCCCCATTGCTAATGCCAGTGGAAACTTGAATAATTAGAACTGCAGAAACAGATGCTTAAACCTACGTACAACAGAGACTCTCTTTAGGTGAGTACTGTCCATTGTGATACAGAAGCACTAATCCTATGGGTTTTTTTGTATTTCCATTTGGACAGTCATTGTGTGAAGTGCTGCAGTATATGAAATTGATTTGTAGCTAACAAACGGTAGAAA
>NW_010296901.1:60126-68668 GCF_000700745.2 Antrostomus carolinensis | reverse complement strand
CAGGAAAGGTAATCAAGGAGGTGCAATCCTTGAAGCTTCTAGAACTTCAATAGGTGAAGCATTTTTGGTGTTTATGTACTTGAGGTCAACAAGAAGGAATTACTTGGCCTTTAGGTTTGTTTGTTGTTACAGAATCACAGAATCACAGAATATTAGGGATTGGAAGGGACCTCAAAAGATCATCTAGTCCAACCCCCCTGCCAAAGCAGGAGCCTAAACAATTTTACACAGGAAGGCGTCCAGGCGGGTCTTGAATGTCTCCAGAGAAGACTCCACAACCTCCCTGGGCAGCCTGTTCCAGTGCTCCGTCACCCTCACTGTAAAGAAGTTTCTTCTCAAGTTCAAGCGGAACCTCCTGTGTTCCAGCTTACACCCATTGCCCCTTGTCCTACCATTGGGCATCACTGAGAAGAGCCTGGCTCCATCCTCATGACATTCACCCTTAACATATTTGTAAACATTAATTAGGTCTCCCCTCAGCCTCCTCTTCTCCAAGCTAAAGAGACCCAGCTCCCTCAGCCTTTCCTCATAAGGGAGATGCTCCACTCCCTTAATCATCTTCATGGCTCTAAGTGGCTCTTCGTGGCTCTTCGTTGTTGGGTTTTTTGGGGTTTTTTTTTTTACAAGATATGTTCATAAGGGAAAAGAAAGGGACTGGGAATTAGATTTCCGAGGAAAGAAATGAAGCCATGTGAGTTGTAATCCAGTGTCCAAGTAATTAGGTATGTAGCATCATCTTGAAAATATGGGTCTTTTTGTGTTCAACCAGAGACACTTAAAGGCAAACGTGGAGTGCTGAATTGAGATAAAGGAACCATTTTGGTTACCTTAAGCTCAGCCATTGGTGACAGTAATGGCTGTTTCTGATTTTGTTCTCAATTTCTCTTCCAATCCTTTTGTTTCACCCAAGCTTCTGCCCTTGCCCCCTTTCCACTCTAATCTGTTTGCCTTCATTTATTGCAGTTCATCAGTGGCCTAGTCCTCATTAAAATCAATGACAAAGCTATTACTGACCTCAGTGAGGCAGGAATACTCTCAGGTCTACAACTCCTTGCTTATTCTAATCAGCCAGATCATCATCATTAATTTAATGTTTCTTAAAATCCATCAAAACACAGCATACTTTTAGTTTACCTGCTAACACATGACGTGCATAATCCTGAGCCTTCAAAGGGGAGAAGCTTGTGTGATGAGTTTCTCCCTAGCTGAGCAGATGTCTTGCTTGTATTTCAGCTTTTCTGAATGTAGGAGTTTGAAGAACTGTAAAGAGTTTGGGGTCGGCATGTTTTGTTTGTAGGCTACAGAGTCTACTGACGTTTGAGTAATCTGTGTAGATGTGCGTGTAGAGTACTTTCACAGTCATAATCTTGAATAGTTCAAATTTAATTATGAAGAGAGAGTCTATATTTCATTTATATGTAAAATTAAAAGAAAATATGCAGAAGCTAATCCTATTCTGAGACTGACTCCAAATATTTCTGAGCTAAAATGTTTGTAACATAGAAATCTTATTAAAATTCCTATTTCTACACATTTTGGTAGTAATTTGGTTTAAAAATTGCAAGACTCTAGTTCCATTTGACTGAGAAAAGAATTATGAGACTGTAGACAGACTAACTGCACTTTTAACAATGTTAAAATCCGTTATAAATCAGAAAAGGAGGGAAAAAGTGCACATGCCATAATAATAATTTATTTGACGGTGCTATTGAATATACATACAGCTCAGAGATTATGTGTTTCTAGTATACTAAAAATAAGAAGGCTAAGCACAGGAACATTACTTTTAATATGAGGATGCAATGCTAAAGAGGAGGGAAGTTTTTGGAATGATAATCAGGCTGACGAAGCATCATGGTATACTGGCTCATGGTTGTGCAGCCTCCTGCTCCAGCTACACAAAAAGAATTAAAAAAAAAAAAAAAGACACAAAAAAAGCAAAGGCAGCAATACAATTGTCATGTTTGTCTATTTTACTTTTTTTCATATTCTTACTTGGGAGGTTCCTCCAAGTTCAGAAGTGTTTATTGAGTAGTAGCTTTCCAAAGTACAGGGACAAAAATGATAATTTCCAGTATGGATTAGAAAATGTGTGGTGGCTTGGCTGTGTCCTGCTGGTATGCTTTGGTGGGGCTGGGGAGTGAGTGATTGTATGATTGCCACTTGTCAGATCTGAAGAGTGAAAATCTAGCTATTATCCTGTCCTCTGTAGCCCCTAAAGGTCACTTAAATCCCAGTGGTCACTACTGGGATTTGTTTTAGGAAGCAGACTTTGCATCAGGGCTTAGAAATACAGCTGTGATACTGTCTCAGCATCACCATATAGGTAAGGCTATATGGATTTCAGATGTATGGGAAAATGCATTTGGCCTTTTTGATGTCCTTATGAAGTGGATTTACAAGATTTGTTTGAGCTTTCCTTTTGGCTGTCAATGATAGTGTATGTCTACCAACAGAACGCTTCTTCTTGTAGTCCTTTTTTTCAGACAAAACTCTCATTCTGAAATATTAATCTTAGCAATAGTACAGTTATGGAAAAGAGTATGATGGGGTTTTCTCTGAATGAATTGCTCAGGATGACACACATAGTCTGGTCAAGGTACAGGTTTAACTGGCTTCTTGATCTGTATTTAGAAATTCTGTTTAATAGGAGTAATAATAAGTAGGAGCCAAAAGATAATTGTGCTCGTAGTTCAGTTGAAATCGGTTGCCCTGAAGGACCACACTTTGTAATACTGGTCTGTGCTCTAACTGCTCAGAAATGCATTGTTGTGTGTTATTGCCTAATTGGTGAACTGTAATTGCCTATATTGAGAACTGATCTTAAAAGTTAATCTATGCTGGAGTCAGGAAGATTAATTAGGGCAATCACCATCCCATAGATTTCTAGTAAAGTGACACCCCCTTACAATGCTTTACTGCTAGTGCAGTGTAGTCTGAAATGGAAGACGGACACCACATGCCTTCTGAGTGTGCTTTCTTGTCCGAAAGCTTGTCTGTAACTTGGCACACCTTCACAGACTACTCTGAACGTGAGATTTTGGAGAGATTGTGGCTGAGAAAAGGCACAGGAGATTTGAACTATACTGCAAAATCTGTTATTGTATTGGTGGGGAGCTATGGCTTGTGTCCCTTTCAGATTTGCTTTAACCATGTGTTTTGATGTGAGGATGGTTCTGTTGGCTGGTTTATAGCATGTGGGACCAAGACTCAGCCATGTGTTCACCTAACTGGCGTGTCCCAGGGACAACCTGCTGAGTACCTGGGGCCAGCTGACCAGGCAACGCCCGGTGTAGTTCAAGTTGAGAAGCAGTGTGCCTAAAACACCTCCCTCTATGCTTGTTCAAGTACCTTTTGATGCTCTGAAATGAGCTGAATAGGTTTCTCCAGATGCCTCATGGCTTTGCATGAACTGAGTAATGCCGGTGGTGCGAGCATCAGTGTACCCTCCTCTCACAGTGGTCCATGACCCGCTACTGTTAGCACCACTTGAATAGGAAGGTCCCATTTAAAACTTGGATGTAAAACAGAGTTTCTGAAGATGCACAGAAAATTTTGTGTAGATGGGAGGCTACTTTTACATAATTTGAAATCCATCCCTAATACGTGCTTCCACTACAGCAGCTGAACCATGGAATTGCAAAGCTAAAAGGTGTTGGATCATGTGGCATTGGGAGGAGATGGACTCAGTGTACTGTAGTGAAATGTCACATTCCAGAAGGTCCTGAAATTAATAGTCACCGTGTCACACCACACTATAGTCTTTGTTCACATGATGCAAGTCCTGTTTATGTGATCTGTCCTGAAGTAAGAAAGCTGTTTGCTTTATTTATGAGGGTTGTGCTGCCATCGCAGTGTAGAGTGGAATATCATTTGGCTGTCTTGGTGTGCATTCACTACCTGCTTCTCAGAGGAGTAAAAAACTTTACCTGACATACTCAGCTGACCACAGGACGACTTGGAACAGCCTCTTGTGCTGGCTTGGAGGCTGCTTAACATGTAACATGATCCAGCTGATGAATTTTATAAGGTTTCTATTTCTAACTTTAATTGTTTTTATTCTTTAGAAGAACTTTGGCCTCCCTCCAGAGGCAACAGGATGTAACTGAATATCAGGAAGTGAGGTGCAATCCAGGCCTGGCTGTGGAAAGTTGAGACGTGGGGATGGCTGGCAGAGATGCTGCTGAGCGTTACAGGAATTGTTAGTGTTCCTGGTGCTGTATCTTGGTGCACAAGGCCCATTGTCAGACCTGTTGTCAGGGAGACATTCCACCTCTGCTGCTCATCCACAGGGATTTCTGCTTGTTACAGGAGTTCAGTGAAGGGTAAGGACCAAATCCATGTTTGATAAAATGCTGCAGGTTCCTGAGACTGTCTTCTCTCTTTATTGAGGCTCTGGTTCTCCCTCTCCTTAAAGTCCATGAATGATTAAGAGTTATGGCAAAGGAAAGGTTGCATGTAGATCTGTGATGGTAATGCCTGGAAGGACCACAGTGGCCACCTGGTTTGATCCATAACATAAACACACTACTTGAGCTCACTAGAATCAGTTCGTTGTTGCACTAGGGCCTCTTTCTTAGGGAAAGTGACTGATAATGAAAATGCTCATGACAGGCAGTGCACCACAGCCTGTGGTAATTGCTCCAGCAGCTAATTACCCACAAAATCTAGTCTGATTTTGTGTGGCTTCAACCTCCTGTCATTAGATCTTCCTTTTATTTTACATGCAAGGGTGACCTTTGCATTCCAGCTACACATCACCATTGGACAAAGCCACAGTGTGTGCCGTGGGCGTCGGGAGGGAGAGGGAGAGCAGTGCGGGTGGCCAGGGTATGGGTGGAAATGAGCCTGGCCTGAACCCAGGAGAAAAAATCCTCTGAATTTTGTGTTACATTATCTCTGTACACATTTTTGGCTTAGGTCTATCTTTAGCTGTTGAAAGAGACGTCTTGGAATACAGTCCTGTTGGTACATGTGGAAATACCTTCGGTTTTAACTTAAACTCTCAGTTAAGTGTACATTTTATTATAGGGTCAGAAAGAATATTTCTCAATTACCATTTATTTGTTCTTATGAAGGAAAAGTGAATTTCATTTCAGTGGAAAAAGAAGACATTCAGTTTTTGAGGTTTACATTAGACTTAAATAAAAAATCCAATACTGTTCTTGGTGCAAAGATTAAAATTTGTATGGAAGCAGCCTGTGTTTGGAGCTCTGCTCTTCTGCTTCACAGGAACAGTAGAGGCTGCAGACCACAACTCCATGGCTCAGTGGCTGGCTTTTTAGCTGTCACACACCTTGTTCCAAGCAGGGACACGTTGGCTGGGAACTGTACCTGGCGCTCTCCAAAAGCGAATGTTTGGATTTGCCCACCCTGACGAGTCCGTGTGGGTTCCTGACCCCGTGCAGAGGCAGTGATGTTACAGCCTCAGCTGCTGGGTGCATCCTCAGGTACTCTGCCAGCCAGTGGAGTTCTTGAGAGGGGCAGCCCAGAGAGAAAAAGAGCAAACCACCGACTTCTGCAAATAAGCCAGTAAGTGAACAAAACAAAAAAAGAATAATGTAGTCCTTGCAGCCTGTTGCAATCTCAGGCACGAAGAGGTAATGGAGATTCTCCAGTGCAACAGTCCTGTGACTTACTGAGGAGCCACCACTGCTCCAAGCATTGGTGGACTTCATTCAGCTCTTAAAAAAAATAAGGAGCAGTGAGCAGACTGCAACCTCTCTGCCAGATTTCAGTCTGGTAGAGAAGTACTTCTGTCTAGAGTAGAAAGAAAAATGAAAGAATGAAGTAACTGTGGAAAGGCTGAGCTGTAACCTACAGATTCAGTAAGAAAATTTCATGGCCAGGGGTCTACACTGAAGAAGCCTTCCCTGGGTACAATTCATTTTGCTCATCTGAAAGAAAACAAGGGCAGCCCGACTGCTCTCAATTGCTACATATAATATAGGGTGAAAGACAATCTTGAGAGTGGCTTGCTACTGGGTTATTAAGGATATTGTATCTAATGAGACCTTGTACTTGCAAGACCTTGAAATGCACCAGTGCCTTGCTTGCTGACTGCCAATATGAGGTGGGGAGGTCTGCATTATCCAGATTTTCATTTTTCACTTTGATTCTTCTTATAAAGGCACTGAAAAGAGAGCTCTGTGTAGCTGTAACTCATTTTTTAGGCCAAGTGAGCTTAATCAGTTCCATGGGCTTCCATAAACTCATAAGGTTGTGGTACAAGTTGTGTAATCAACCATGACAAGATTATCACTTGTCTTGAGGTGTATTTAGATTGACTTTTTAGGCAATTCGGATGTTAAGTATTGAGTTTTTTCTGAGTTGTATTGTCAGGAGGAAAATTTATCTTGAACAGCTGGTCGAAATGAAACTGTATCATCCATTAAAATTAAAATGATCATTTCTGAATAAAAGTGACTTTTAAGCTTGCTCCTGGCACTGTAGTAAGAGATCAGTTTATTTTGCTCATGAAGAGCACTTTTCTATTAGGATGCCACGTAATGTAATGTATTTTTAACCCTTTATAGACCCTTCTGGGTGTCTTACAACTCATATAGTTCCAATACTTTGACTCTGGCATAAAATAATCTGATCTAGATACATAAAGGACTGCACATTCCTTGCTTCTACTTTCCTATACTGGCAGATTTTTTAGAATGAAATTGTAATGCTACTGGCTTTCTGTAAAAGCGAGAGAGCTTGCTGGTGTCCTAAAACTGATGGACCACTGTCAGTTTGGATTCTTTAATTGATGAGTACAAAATTGTGGTTTTTACCAGGTTTTGATGATACTAGCAAATATATGTAAATAGGGTATAAAATTAATCAGCTGCTGTTCAGTAAAAAAGCATCATGTTTACCTCAGCCTTGTAGCTACTTTGCCCTCCTACAGGGGCTATTTTAATTAGCAGCATGAATTTTGCATAGTTTAATTTATTTTGTGATTGCATAAAAATATGCTTTTGGAAGGGTTTATTTATAAACTGCCCAGGTACTTAGCAATACCATTTCAGCAGCATCTGTAAAATCAGGGTGTCTCATAAACCACAACTTTTTGCTCTTTTTTAGCCTTGCCAACAGGATAGTTACTGAGGTGTCTTATTTTCTTGCTGTTCTTCACTGCTGATGGCAGAATGAAGCAGAGAGAGGATCAGATAATTAAATGAAAAAATAAACATTTACTCAGTTGTCTCCTCTGAGGAATTCTTCTGTGTAAAGCACTAGTAATCATGCCATATGTTTCAATGGTGACTTCTATTCCAGCGAGCCACCGTAGACTTTACAGACTTCAGGATCCATTTGTCTGCTTATTGGATTAATGTATCTGCTGACTGAAATCATGGAAGAGTTTTGTAGACTTCAGTATTTGTAGCACTGAGCGACAAATTTAAGGCGGCTGCAGTTCTGGACCTTTTTGTGTTACACTGCTGTTCTACAGAGCTAGACGGATACAACGTGTAATGTCTCACAGAGTCAAGCCTAGGTAAACTCAGTCCTTAAATGTTTGCATAACCCATATACTTACAGTGATATTTTTGCATGTGAAATGTGAACAAGGGTTTGAGTATTTGGACAGACAAAAACATTATTTTGTCTATAATTGAACCCAAGTCCCTTTCCGTGTTTGAAATCCCACAAGTGCCATTATATTAGTAGCTGGGTTTAAACTTCGTAATTAATCTTGGAAATTTATGGTAAATTTCCCTGGGATCTAGTTATACCACGCAGAAATATATTTATCTCATTAAGTTTATTTGGCTTTGTTTGTAAAGTGAGTAGAAGGAACATCGTATATAGATAGTACTACCTTTGAAGTGTTTGCAGATAGCCAGGAGTGTGAGAAGCTCATGAGTGAGGTACTAAGGCTCACGTAGTACATATAAGACTGTATCCTAGAGATCTTGCTTATGCAAAGCTCTCACTGATCTGTATGAAACTTTGTCTGAGGAAAGACTAGATAAATGTGTTGAAAAACTTCAGGAAATGGAGCCACCTATGAAGTTCAGGTCTCTGTCTAGTGAATGCCAGCATTCCCGGTGCAGAATGACACTTCCAACAGGGAGCATCTGGTAGATGTCTGGAAAGCAAGATTTTGGGTTTGTGAATGTTCCCTAAAAGACTCCAAGTGGAAAGTTTTGTAAACTGATACAGCCATTAAGCGATTAGGCTAATCAAGTGTTCCATCACCATAATTTCCTGTCAGAACATTCCATACATACGGTGACTCTTTCAAGAGGACAAATCAAAAATTACAAAGAATAAGAAAGTACCTTTGAATTTCCTAGTTTTCAAAATCACATTTAAAAATGTGTCTTACAAAGACATAATCCCTAAATTAATGTGATATCAGTATATAAACAAACTTTTCTGGATGGAGGTCTCACAGTCATAGACAAATTCACTTATCCTCAGTTTCTATCTGCCTTGCTCTTCCTACAAGTTAGGACTATGGTTTATTAATAAATTAGATATTTGGACATTTATTTAAACATTGAAGTCTCTTTTAAAAATCATACTGTTTTTCTCATAAAAA
>NW_010296901.1:47815-60101 GCF_000700745.2 Antrostomus carolinensis | reverse complement strand
TGCTGTTAGAAAAGAGTAATTACTTACAGCCACTCTTATAATATGCTTGCTTGCTAAATGCATGTATCTAATAATGCAACAATACAATGCTACAATGAGCTTCATGAATTGGAAAAAGATAGAATTTAAATGCTTTTGGCACCTGACATACATTTCTCACAGAAGGTCTATAATTTCCTGTATTAGAGCTAGCTGTATCCTTTAATGAATGCAGCTGGAAAGAAGAGTAAAGGATGTTTTGAGATTCATGTATTTAGTAGTTAGGCTATGAGGTACCATTTTGCTTGTTACTTTTGATTTTAAAGCTATCAATCAACCTTATTTGGGCAGTTTATCCTTATTGTGGGGAGAAAAATGGAAGCAAAGGGTGGCAAATTATGTTTGGAAATTAAGACTCAATAATGCAATGCTAAAATCAGAGTTCCTGTCTGCTGCTGTTGGAAGTGTATTTCAAATGCCTCAGTATCACTTATATGCGTTTTGAGTCTCTGTTTGTAAATGTTAATGTGCACTTGCCTGGCTCACTCTGCATTTGCAAAAAAGCAGTAGATTATATTGTAACCTGCTGCAGTTTCTTTGACCTAAGCATCAGCCATGAAAGTTTAATGTAATCTTCTCTAGTGTACCCAGCAGTCATACAGGTATAAGCACGAACCGTTGTTCCCACAAGGATACGTTCAGCACTGATGCAGGACTTTCTTTTCCAGATATAGGTTTGGTTTACAGAAGCAGCATCGATGATAAAATAAGGAGCAGTATATCCTCACCAACACCACTGAAACAATTTTGGAGAGCACTAAAAAAATGCAGTATTTTAAAGCTAAATCTGGTGCTAAAGCTGGCCATACAATGAAAGTCAGAATATGTGGTTCTGGGCCTGGAGTTAAAGTACTTGGAGAACAAATTGAGCCATTTTGGAAATGCATTTTGCTGGATTGGTCTTTTTAAGGCTATGCTTGTGATAAAAGGAAGCTATCTAGTTCTTTGCTACATAACAGTGTGATCCGTAGAAGAGAACAAGCTTCTTGCTCCCCAGAGGATGTCCAGCATGTGGGCTGTTCCCCTCTGACCTGAGCCGAACACGCTGCTATCTGGAACGGTGCTTTTGTTTGTTCCACATTTGCTGTGGCTGAAGGGAAGCTAGTGGAGAGCAAGTGAGAGGAGCTGGCTGCTGATGGAGCTCAGGCTTGACGAAGCAGAAATGTTTAGTGCAGGTGTATTAAAGCAACGCACATCATCTCTTTCTGAGAAAACTGCTGTGTTCACATAAGTGTATTTCACAGCCTTCTCCAATGTGAATCGTCCCTACATCGTTCTGAACCTGTGTTCCTGAAGTGTTGAAAACCTGAGTCCTGGGGAAAAGTTTTTCAGGAAAGTTGTACTAATCTTAAGAATAAAACTTTCTCCTTTCCTTGTGACATTGTCTGTCCTTCAGGTGTGGAGGTCATGTCATCCTCTGGCCTGATCAAGGGAAATTACTTACATATTTCACAAGCTGAGTACCCTTATGTTTTGACCAATTCCATGTAAGCTATCAAATGATTCTGCCTCACTTTTGCCCTTAGTCTGATTTAATTAGATACAAGTCTACATACAATTCAGTCCAACTAGTCTCTCAGTGTAAGTTGTGGTTTCTCTTTTTGGCTTACTCTCTACTTCTGTGATTGAAGCTGTGGAATCTTGTAATTCATTTTGTTCCACCATTATTGATTTGGTGGCAACAATCCAAATGTTAAAAAATATTTTCCAGGTTGTTGTTGCCCTTGATTTCCAAAGACATTGCATACAATGAAGCATGTGGATCAGGAATTGACGTATCCATAGTGTCACCAGGATTTGAGGCTGCATTTTCAATTGTAAAAGCAGTTTATTGTTAATTAGAGAGACTTCCAAGGGCATCATGATCTCCTGATAGTCTGTGAAGAGTACCTACTGTAGACTACTCTGGAAGAGATTGCCAAGACCATCACTTGCGTAAATCCTGAATTGATTCCTTGCTGAAAAAGCGTTGTTAGAGTATCCAAGTTACAGTTATGAATAAGATTAGTATTAAATTTTAAATTCTACTCTTTTATAAATGGATTTTGCTTTTTGATTCTTGTAAAAGAAAAAATCCAAGCCCAAGTCCTTCACTGAATCTTAACAGACCCATGTGCCAGTCCTTTGTAGCCAGTCTGTGCAATGAAAGTAGCTGTGTTTCAGTGGCAACCCACACTTTAAGCATATTTCCTTAGTTAATTTTACTGTTAGAGTTGTGTTAGCCTTCCTCTGCGATATTTTTGGATGGCATGCAGTATGACTAACTAGTGAAAGGTTATGGAATTGGATCCTATTGTGCATTTTCTATTTTAATACCTGCTATCTTATTAACATGTTAAAAGGTTGTTAGGTTAGAAAGGTTAGAAAAACCCAGTGACTTACCTTTACAGCTGAATAATTCATCTCTTACTCTACTGTTAGATATCTGCAGGTGTCCCAGAGAAAGAGTTTCTGGGGTCCCTCTACTGGGTTACATGAGAATGCAGTGGCGTGGAGGAGAGTCCGTCTTCTTCAGGGTCTGCAGTGTATTTCCACAGTGCACGCTTTGATGACCTGTTTGAATTAGTGTGAAATTACACAATTCCCCATTTTAGTTGTCTGGTCTGTGGCCTGTCCTTCCGTTATTAAAAACAAATGTGTTTGTATTTGCCTGTCTATGCTTGTATGTAAAAAATGATCTTTATGATGATGAAGTCTTTTTCTTGTGTCTCTGCCAGTGCTGCTTTGTTATAATGGAATGACGAACTGTAAATAGAATTGACTTAGAGGCTGAATCAGTTGTTGGTATTTTGTTAATAATAATACGAGCTGCCCCCCATCAGTTAGTGTGAATATAAATTCTGAGTTATTATGAATGCCAAATAACTTTGTGAAGATTACTATCTCAATTCATCAAATCTATTTTGTCATACATCAGTCATTTTGACCTGCTGTATGTTGAAATGTGGTTTTATTAACTAACCGTGCTGTCTGTTGCACAGACATGAATGTCTTTTAAAATCAAGACAAGCTCTGGACAGCTCATCCTGCATTGTGCCTGCAGATGCTTGTCCTGTTTATGTTGTAAACTAGTGAACACCCTCTATAATTCTCCTGTGTTTTAGTTTTGATGAATCTCCTGGAGTATTAATAGCTTCGCGGAGAATTACAGAGCTAAGGTGCTAACCTGCACCAGCTTTGTGCAGAACATACTCCTCTGCTGCTTCTGCTATTACATTGCCTTTTAGTTATGTGCTGGACTGAGTTTTAAATCCTGATCCTGACATTCATTGGATTATATGGATCAACTCTTTCCTGTCTTTCTGAATTACCAAACTGTTAAACTCCAAGCCTCCATCATTCCTGTGTTAGGCCAGATTTTGGTCTGTCATGAGCATCCAGGTTAGATCTGTTTGAATTCCACTCCTAATTGTATCCCCTCAGTTTTGAAATGTTCTCCCTGTTGAACTACTTGATTTAAAAAAAAAAAAAATTAAAAAAATTGGGATTATGACTCCCTTTCTTTTGGGAGGAGTTAGGGGTTATTTGGTTTGTTTTGTTTTGCCTGGAGGGAACTGAAAGGGAAAGTTTACTGACATGAGCAAGAACTGAAACATTTTTGCTCTGAAGGCATTTTGTCTGTTCATCAGAGCAGGTCCTTCTCTCCAAAGTGGTGAAATACGATGTTGTCTTTTCCACTAGTTGCAGCTGGTACACTTTGCTCCCCACTGTCCTCCACACAGTCCTGGCAAGCTTGGGCAGGGTGGGTGGGACATGCTCAGGTGTGGGCAGCTTGTAACTCTTCATGCCAAAGACAAGTCTGAACGGCCTCTACAGAGGTGTGCACTGAGTCTGGGAAAAGCTTGGTGCCAAAGGGCATGGCCCACCACAAGCCCCCATTCAGGGCAAGAACATTGCGAGGATGTGGTGGACACTAGGAGAGGCTGAGTAAGACATTGGATGATTGTTCAGGCTTTTCATCATAGCTTGGTGATGATGCTCTGAAGTGATGGATCCTTATGGTTCTGTGAAAAACCTGTACTTTGGGAAAGAGAAAATGAGTAGAGTGATTGACAGCATGAGGAGGAAAGTCTGATCTCTTATGCTTTTATAGTAATACATATTCATTAATTCCTTTCTGTGGTGGTTTAAATGAGAGCTGTCAGGTCTTAGCGGGTAATTTAGTTTTTAGGTACACAGGGAACTGATAGCTAACCTTCTCCACATCTCCTCAGTTTCTCTTTCCAGTTCTCATATCTTGATGTCTCACAAGATCCCATATTACAACTTAAAAAGGGTGATCTGTCGCGTCCCTTCTGGATGTAAATGAAAAGGCTAAGGATTTGTTAGGTCCACATCCCCACTGCGAGCATTAAGCAGTAGTGTACTTAAGCTTTGTTTGTTACCATCTGCACTGAAAGGAGCAGCAGGGCCTTAAAACCAAAGCTGGTCTTGAGTCCATGCATGGACTGACTTTGGTTGTTCTGGTTCACTATGAAAGCACATTTTTCATTAAAACTAAAATCGTATCAGACTTAGACTACCAACTGGTAGGAAGTGGTGATTTTGTTTGTTTAAAAGAGATGAGACATACTATTTTTACCCAGATTGGATCGAGATGTTAAGTAATAACACGTGACTGTCATTTTGCATCTGTCTTAAGAAATAGCACTTCCTTCTCTTAATTAATGGAAGTAGATTTGCTGAATGGCCTGCTTATTGATTACAGCAGTTACTGAATTTTTATGCGCTATATCTGCATGTTTTTATTTGGGTTATCAAAGACCATTTGATATTTCTTTTTCCCCAAAAAGCAAAGTATTTCTGTGTCTCACCAGACTGACTAGCACTGTTTTAAGATAAGTCACTGTGGGCCTGAGGGGAGTGCTAGGTATGTGTTTTTAATGGGGTCATGGAATTATATGTGTACTAGGTTACAGTACAGGAATGGGAGTAGTCTCTGCTTGGTTCATCGTGAGCTCTACTGAGATAATTTTGGCACATGGAGGAACAGAGGTACTGTCGTTCCAGCTGGTTAATAAACTTGTGAGCACTTGGGACCACTGTAAGTTTTTGTCCTCCGTTTTGCAGGCCAGTTAAAAGGTAGCAGCAACCATGCCAGAACTGGGGGCCATGGAAGGGTGCAGTCAGTGTTCTTCTGTAGCGTACAGTTTTGATGTGAATTTGTTCTAAAAGCAAGAATCAGAATGGTGGCGATGGTGAGAATCGAGCTAATGGTGGGAGGCAGGCTTTAGCTGACACTTCACAAATGTAGAAAAATCTGTTTTGCTGTGTTTCAGGAACTTGGCTGAAGCCTCTGGCCTGTGACTGGGAGTAAGGATGGTCTTTGCTCTCGTGTTGTACATGAAATGCCTAATGGGGTGATGGAGCCTGATTGATGTTGTGATTGCTCCCTTTGCAGAGTCCACAGCAGTTCTGGACTATTTTTCCAGACTATGCATTCATGATTTCTTAGTTATTGCAATCATATGGTAGAAACAACTGGTTTTTATTTTCAGCAGTGTTTGTCTTACTCTGTCTTTTACTGGTAAACACCGGCTGTCACAAGTCTCTGTAGTACTTTACAGATACGCCTACTTGGAGTATTATCTTTGCCTTTTTGTGCTGTATGTTAGAGCAGAATATGAAACTTTTAAATAATCACTTCCTGGTTTCCAAGGTTGATTACATTGTTTTATGGCTATAATGTCTCAAAATAACTAGTAACAGCATTCCCTTTAAAAGAAATACAAATAACTGAGTGCTGATATATCCAAGAAAAGGAGGGCATTATTTTCAGCATTTCAGCATCATTCTTTTGTGCTTTTCAGTTTGTTTTAATTCTGTCATGCTTCCTTTCTAATGTTATATACTAATTTAAATAATAGAACTTGTACCTAAATATACAGTCATGCAAGAATGACTAAGGATGATAAAATTGGAACAGTGATGCTAAGTGCAGCATTGCAATCAATAGGACTGCAATGGTAATAACACCAATATGTCTAGTTAAAGAGATGTAAATTGCTCTTAATCTGAAAGAAGGTTAGAACCACGGTGGAGCAAGGAAATGAGTAAGCTGCAGCGCGAGAGCTAGCAAAGATGTCTGTGCCCACTCAGAATATGTCTTGCTTCATAAAGAGCAACCTCGGGGGGGCCTTCAAGGGATTGCTATAAAGTGAGTGGAAGCTGTAGAGAACAGAGGAGATGTCCTGTGCAGCAGAAAAGCCCTGCTACTAGCAAAGAAATATTAGAGAAAACTAGTAGGAGGATTTTTCAGGAGTGATTCAAGTTAAGCTTGGAAATGATGTGCCTCTTTCTGCCACATGAACTCCTCCTGTGAGCTCAGTACGACAAATCACAAAGCACAACGGTGCTTCTTGCAGGCGAAAGGTGTGGAAACAGGCACAGGATGGATCAGCCAAGGCAGACCGGACAATCTGACATCTTCTCAGCTCCTTCTGAGGCCTGTTATACCCCATGATGTTTCCACAACAGACCATTACATTCCCATACAAAATTAACCCTGCATAAGTAAAGGGTCTCAAAGACAAATGTTCAGTGCTCTGAGCTCAACCTGCCCTTGCAGCTTTAATTTGCCTTATTGTGTCCACTCAAGGTATTTCAGTTCACTTGATATGCAGCAGCACTCATTGTTCAAAGATCCCTGCAGATGACTAGGCACCGTGAAGGTGCATTAAGGTTAGAGCATTTATCTTAGCTCTGAATTCCTCTGCTGGGTCAGTGTCAGATCTCCAGTCTTGTTCTCACATTTCTTCCAATTTCTTGTACTTGTTTATTTTTAGTGGTGCTTTAGAAATAATAAGAAAATGGGTCCACCCTTTCCTTTCTCTCCATTGCCCATTTAGGTTTAAAATTTCAATTAGAATTTGGAAAGTTGGATTGCTTGAGAACCATATTTAGATTATGAAATGACCTGCTTCCTATGAATAAATACATCTGAAAAAGGATCACCAAGTTTGTATGAAATTTTTACTCCTTAGGGAATGTTTTCCTAACTGTTGTGCTACTCTGGATAGGAGAAAGAAGGTCAAGAATTGGTCCCTGGCATGCAGTGCTGTTTAATGCCTCAGTGCAGCACTAGGTAAAGGATAAGTGAGGATGTAATGAGCAGTAAAGTTCATTTAGGATGAGAGAATAGAAGGTTGTGGTGCACAGTCATTGGAAAAACATATTTTATGCAAGAAAGAAAGATATCACTGAAGTTGCTGATTCTTATGTAATGAGCTGAAGATTTTTTATGTAAGTGGGACATAAGCTGTGAGTTAGACTTCTGCACAGAGGTCTGTATCTTGCAAGTGTTTTATCCAACAGTCTGTCCTCAAAACTTACAGCTTCAGTCTCACCAATACACAAAGAACAGTTCATGGGCCAGATATTAATTTATATCTGCTCATATAAGCCCTTGAAAACAATGAAGATCTAACTTCTCGTTGTTTTATCCTACAGGTCACAATGCAGTCCCAAAAGGCAGACAATTTTTATATGCTGTAATGAACACCTACTCTAAACAGCCTTTTTTTTTGCTGTAGAAAAGAATCCTTACTGTTCTTTGTAGATGGTAACTTTTGAGCCACTTATTCATGACTCTGGCAAAAATTTTGCTTTAGCTGTCGTTCATAGAAACCTGCTATCTACAGAAAGGCTACATGATTTGTCAAGAGACCATTAGGTTTGGTCCTAAAGGTGTTTATCATACCATTGGAAGAACATACCCTTATATGAAGAAAATGAAGTGCTCATATTTTGTAAGTATGTGTGTAAAAGACTGTAAAAATTTGAAAGGTTTGGATGGAGATTCACGCTAATTTTCCAGGCTATTTTATAAAGTTTAATGAAATATTAAAAGCAGAGGTGATGAATCATGCACAAAGTTCCAGTTCATTATGAATGGACTGGCACAGGTAGAATACCATTTTATTACAGTTATGATGAAGTGTCTGCTGTTGGAGTTAAGTATCTGTAACCCTTAAGAAAAGGTTCATCATGCACAAAAGTAGCAGTTAGTAGTAGCTGTTCAGTCTTGGTAATAGGTGACAACTCTGTTGCTCTTTTGAACAGCAGTGAGAAAGAAGAGAAACTATTTAATTGCCAAGTTTTACCAGCTGAGTTGTTTGCCTGCCACTTGGATTCTTAAGTGGGTTTCTGTTCAAGGACTTCCATTTTTTAAAGGACATAAACTCTTATTACTATGAACTGTTATTTAATAAAGTTACATCTGAGTCCTTGAATAGTGTACAGCCAAAGGAACGTAAAATAGATCCATATTTCTAAACTCAAAAAGCAGGATTTTTGCTTGAGGAGCTGGTGCTACGCATACTGAAGCAATACACAGAAGTTATCACACCGAAGAAATTAATTTAATTTTTCTCCCTAAACAACGTACTTTCTTTTTGCTTTTAACCTTGATGGTTGCATTAATAGATGATAGAGGCACTGATGGGAAAAGCATAAGAAAAGTGCTGAGATGCTGGAATACAGTGATCTGAGGACAGTTATATCACAGAGCAGATAACCTGTTTGCTTTTATTTGTGAGCTTTCAACCATGAATGTAGAAACGGCACTCCACAATTATCGATCAGCTTACCCCACTGTCTGCCATTAGACACTGCTTCAGTTAGACCTACTGCCAAGCAAAGGACATTGCAAACAGATGCCATGGAAGACATGCCTTACATATTGCTTGCTCACTGAGCTAGAATATTGTATTAACTTTGCAAGGCTTCTAATATTTCAAGAATTACAAGTTAAGTGATTTTAAAAATCTCTTGCTCAACAGTGTTATCATGGAAGGGCTATTTATGGTATCTGCATGAGTAAACTGATAACAGCCTGGTTGCTCATTGTGGTCCTCCAAATTCATTTTCCTAATAGCTTATTGGAAACTTCGGTGGGGATAGTGCTTTTGTGCAGTGTCTCATCATTCCTGGTACAACTAGCTTTCAAATAATTAAAGCTACTTCATTCTACCAGAAGGTGCAGCTCAATCCAGTATTTTGCAGTCATTATGCAGCCTTCAGTTTTGCAACATGATGAGTATGTATCTGGGATTTGGAGGAGTAAATCCTGTGCTGGCCTTGTGTCACAGCTCTCAGTTTGGACATCATAAGATGATGTCTGCTCCTAGGTTGCGTAAACTTCCACTGGGGTACCCAAGGCTAAGAATCCCTTGCTGAAGAAAGAGAGTAATGAGATAGAAGCCAGTAGTAAGGGGTATGAGCTGTGCAAAAGTGGCAAAAGTACTGTAGAAAGGGAAGAGATCAAGGGCAGAGAGGCTGGAGTAGCCTGGATCAAAGCAAGATGCCAAGGCAGAGAGAGCAAAGTCCTGGAGGAGCTTGGATTGTACAGAGCAGTGAGAAGGGGACTCATGTGGGTGCATTTTACAGTGCAGATTTCCTGCTTCTGAAGACCAGTCATCTGTTCATGTACCCGCAGATTCATGGTGGATGTAGCTAGAAAATGTTTTTAAGCTGAATGTAGACCTTTCCTTGCCCTGTTCTCAGCTTTGGCTGTGGCTGATATTTCCCAACCCTTAGGAAAATAATTTGAAATAATGCTGTTGTTTTCAGACAAGCATGTCATTTGTTTTACCGGTCTGTAGTTGATTAATTTGCAAATGATATTCCCAATAAAGTGCTTAGAAGTAGATAATTACAACTATATTAACAGTTACCGGGGAAGCAGATGGTATTCTGAGGAGCTGCCATGTAGAATTAGTGCTGATGCTCTACTGTAATGTACCATATACCCCAGCAACCCACAAACAACAAACTAAAATCCTGCTGATATTCCAGATTGTAAGTAAATTGTGCTATTGCTTCGCATTCGGTTCTCCTCTGAATTTTTATGTGTGTTTTCTAGATAGCTACAGTGCTCAGTGAGCTGCTCCTTTTTATGTTCAGTCACATAACTCTCCACGTGTGTATTTTGTATTTTCTCTCTATTAAACCCACTAAAATGAAGTTTCTCGGCTGTATGTCAGTGTTTTCTCCACCCTACTACTAGGTACTATGAAGCACAGGTTAACTGTGTACAAAGAGGGACACTTAATTCACTGAATTGTTCAGACTAAAATTCCTCGTGAGGTGCTAGGTTAAGGAAGCAAACCGGTGCCGTTTCACACGCCCACCTGCACCTGCACTCTCCTTTTCCCCTGCTTCTTTCGTTAAAATCCCAAATTCATCATGCTGCCTGATAAACTGTGAGCCTTTCTCTGCTTCTGGCCATCCAGAAAAAGGCCACAAAGTCACTGCAGTTCCTCCTGCATCTCTGACCCTCCATAGCCCTTGTTTTAAGCAGGCTGGAGTTACACAAGTGGTAACAACACACACCAGGGCTGGAGGTTGGAGCAAAGTTAAGGTTCCTGCCCGGGGCCAGCTGAGCACCATCAGCGTCTGAAGACAGTTCACTGCAGCCAAATGGCTGGGAGCCTGTTCAGAGCATGGCTTTATTTCTTTTTTTAATGTATTTTTCATCTACATGTTTAAATAGAACTGAGCACTTTGCTTTTTATTTTCTTTTTTAAACCCCCTCAACTGTTTAAAAACACTGGAAATAGTGACTAAACAGATTTTGTTAATTTTTTTCTCCCCTGAGTGCATTTCTTTGGTGTAACTGTCTCTAAAACAAGCACGTAGCAGTGTGTCTATGGCATAAATGTATGTTATGTACAGCATAGGCACCTTTTGGGTAGAGGATCAGACAAGAAACCTGGACTGTTTTGGGTAAGTCATGTTGCTTATTGCCTGGTTGGAAATACCTGAGTTCTGTACAGCTGAACAGGGCCTGCCTGGATTGATGTTATTTTATCCCAGGCTTGTGATGAAACCTGGAGGGAGCTGGCAGATATGGTGCCCCCTTATTTCAGGCCAGGAAAAGAGATTTTCCGGAAAGTCCTTAGCATAGTCTGAGTCAGAACCTCCTTAAAAATACATAGTGTTTTGCAGCCAAGTACAAATTGAAATGGCTGTGTGTTTTGCTGGTCTGGCATGACAGAAGTGTGCACACATGTGTGTGCTCACAAGCGCATGAGTCGACGTGAGCAGAAGCAGCTCAGGCATAATGACAGACAGTGGTGGAAAGGCAGGGCAGCCGGGGCAGCATTTCAAATGTAATTCTGAAGGAAAGCTTGAAAAACTGCAACCTATAGAAACAAAACACTTTTTAGTATGATTGAAGGCCCAAATGAGGGTCTCGGGCTACAGAAATAGGAAAATGTTTCATTCTTGTTTGTTGTTATAGGGAGTATCTTGTACACTACCCTTGATGAAAGAGGGTTGCCTTCAAGCTGTACGCAATTCCCTAAGCAATATATTTTTGAATGGAAACTGCAGCCAGATCCTGAATATTACTTAATTGCTTCAGTCAAAATAGCAAATGCTGCTGCCTGCCATCCTGCATCCATAGGTAAAATGAGCAGAATTAGCACTGCTGACTTTCAGGACATCTTCAGGAAAATGAGAGAGGACTTTGTCATAGAATCAGAATGGTTTGGGTTGAAAGGGACCTTAAAGATCATCTAGTTCCAACCCCCCTGCCATAAGCAGAGACATCTTCCACTAGACCAGGTTGGTCACAGCCTCATCCAACCTGGCCTTGAACACTTCCAGGGAGGGGACATCCACAGCTTCTCTGGGCAACCTGTTCCAGTGTCTCACCACCCTCACAGTGAAGAATTTCTTCCTAATATCTAATCTAAACCTGCCCTCTTCCAGTTTAAAGCCATTTCCCCTTGTTCTATCACTACCTGCCCTTGTAAAAAGTCCCTCCCCAGCTTTCTTGTAGGCCCCTTCAGGTACTGGAAGGCCACTATAAGATCTCTCTGGAGCCTTCTCTTTTTCAGGCTGAACAGCCCCAACTCTCTCATCCTGTCCTCATAGGAGAGATGCTCCAGCCCTTGAATCACCCTTGTGGCTCTCCTCTGGACTCGTTCTAACAGCTCCATGTCTTTCTTGTGTTGGGGGCTCCAGAACTGGACACAGTACTCCAGGTGGGGTCTCATGAGAGTGGAGTACAGGGGGAGAATCACCTCCCTCGACCTGCTGGACACGCTTCTCTTGATGCAGCCCAGGATACGGTTGGCCTTCTGGGCTGCAAGTGCACATTGCCGGCTCATGTTGAGCTTCTTGTCCTGCAGCAATCCCAAGTCCTTCTCCTCAGGGCTGCTCTTAATCCATTCTCCACCCAGCCTGTATTTGTGCTTGGGGTTGCTTTGACACAGTTGCAGGTGCTTATCCAATAGGGTCT
>NW_010296901.1:0-47780 GCF_000700745.2 Antrostomus carolinensis | reverse complement strand
GCATCAAAATATATCTCTGGCTTTTTTCCTGACTTTGCTTCTCTTGATTGAAATGAGAAGTTACTGGATTTATTATAAGGAGAGCGGTGTGACACAACGGGTTGTTTTTAAGGCTGTTTTTAAGGGGATCCTTCTAAAGGATCCCCTTTTATTTTGCTTAAAACTTTAACCATTTTATGAAAAAACTTCCCAGCAGAATTTCCTTGCAAATACTATATGAAGTTAGCAACTTTCTGAAAATGAAGTGCTGAAAAACATGCTGTTCTGCTCTTTTTAAGAAACACTTCAGACTTCTCGAACAGCTTGTGCTTCAGAGCAGTGGTTTGATAACTGGCAGGGAGGTGGTCTCCTTTGTGAAGGATGCTCCTTTTTCGCTCATGAAAACAAGCCCCATTTTTGAGCAGTTTATTAATCTTTTAAGGAGAAAAAGACTGGGACGTGTCCTTTAAAGATTTTTTTTTTTTTTTTAATGTTACAGTTGAATCTCTCTGCCTATTCTTGGGCTTGGTGGAAGCCATAGTGTCCACATGAGGTGTTGCAAATGACTGGTGGAGGGCAAGTGATTCTGAGATGAACCATATCTATCTGGGCTGTACCAAGTTTGTCTGGCCCCGGGTTTCAAAGCTGGGTAGAGACAAGTTGGCTATGTGAGGTAGTGAAGGAAATAAACAAATGGAAGTGCAAAAGAGGGAAAAGCTAGACCTCAGTAAATAGGTGGAGGAAGAGATGGAAATATGGGGTAGATGACCAGGGAAGAGAGAAACATAATAGGGAGCTGGAGGATATTGCTGGGACTGACTTGATGAAGAGCCTAAAAAAAATTGAAGTAGTAAGACAAGTAGTTGGGGGTGTTGGTTGAGAATGGAGATTCCTGTATCCAAAGAGTTACACATAAAACTGGAATTAGGAGCCCACTAGGGTTGTGCAGATTAATGGGGAACTACCTTTTCTCTAAGAGGGGGAGACTGGAACTGTCTGGAAAAGGAAGCTGGAGAAGGGGGAGAGATAATTTGGACAAGGGCCTGGTATGAGGGGGAAGATTCTGTGAACATGCACCGGAGAGGGACGTGTGAATGGCTGGAATGGGGAGATTCTGGGATTGGGGTAAGTGTTAAAAGTAAGAGAGGAGAGAGGTCACATAGTGGCTTGGGAGGACATAAGAGGGTCTGTGGTCAGGTAAAACAGATGAGTCTGGGAAGGGAGAAGGGAGAAGATGGATAACTGGGTGTGAAAAGATTGGGGGCTGGAGAGCAAGGACAAAGAGGATGGTTAGTCCTAGCAAGGAGTCTGGGATCACTTTGAGAATCATAAGGAATGTAAACTGGGAAGGTCATACTCATCTGTCTTCTGCTGTTCCCAAATACCTCTAAATTCTCCTGGTAAGAGTATTTGTCATCCATTTTCAAGTGTTTGTCCACATCAGTGAGGATAATATATTATTGCTGTCAGTTACTCTACAAGCTGCAGAAGTCTACGTGGTGTAACTTAACACTTTAAACTCTTGTTGACTAAGAGGGAGGATAACCACATGATGGTACAGGTCTTGTGTTTTCTGCTTTTTTGGGGGGAAAGAGAAAGGAAAATGCATGTAAAAATCTGCAATAAAACAATAAGCTTTTGAATTATTAAGAAATAAGGGAATTGAGGTTGTTAATGCAATACTAACTTGCCCCTTAGACATTGCAGTAGTCTTGCACCCATGATGCCACATTGTTCCCTTGGGATTTAAGCCTTACTGATTGTGCAGTGCAGATGATGGTAGGTGGACAAGCAGGGATTGTTGTCAACAGGGCTGTATTGTCCTATGGAAGAGGTTGTTGGTGGAAGGCAGCAATGGTAGGGATCTAGACAGCCTTCTGGTTAGTTACCAGGCCCCTGAAATTGGGTTCTGTCTCTTGTTCTGTCACAGATTTCTCCATGACGCTAAGCCCCTTAAATCAGACTTTTTAAAGACGATCGCTAATTGCATGTTTCACATTTTTCTGGGAGCCCAACCTCAGCCCTAGAGCCTGTTTTGCAGAAGAGCATAGCTGTGACTGAAATCAGTGAGACACGTGCTTTGAAGATACAAAGCACTGCATAATGTTAAAGACTCTGAAAAATCATGGCCTGGACATCTTAAGGCAGGCTTTCCTAAATTAGTGGGTACTTTGGCTTTAATTTATCTTTGCCTAAGCTCCCCATGTATAAAACAGAATAATAGTTCCCTCAACTCGCAGGGATTTGGTGAAGATTAGTGAAGTGTCTGTGAAACCCTCACTTATTTTAGTGATGAGTGCTATAGAAAAGCCCATAACGAAATTAATAATCTTGTCTTCAGAGCAGTATTTGAATAGTTAGCAGGAAACAAGCCGTAAGGCCATACCCTGAACAATGATAAGACAAAATATTGAATAGTTGCTTTATTAATTCAACACCATCCATCCTGTGCTGTGAAGGAGAACTGCACTTAAAAAAATGTTAAAAAAATTAGACTGTATGATAATGTATATGCAAAGGATACCAAATTAAGTTTGCATCAGCAACCATAATTCTTTCATTGCTTAATGTTGGAGGCTTGATTTTATAGCCTGAAGAGCATTCTTTTTAACAGAGAGTGATTTTTTTGTATGTGATGCAGTATTTTAATGGGAATGTGACTTTTAGATATTGTAAAGAATTGTTTTACTCAATGCATAATTCAATTTTTAAATATTTCTCGCTTCTTTAAGATACGGGGAATTTCTAGCATTGACATTTAGTATCCTTTTTTTCCCCTTTTCTAAAGGTCCTGTGTTGTAGCATTTATTCATGGCCAGCAGCATTTACTAACACAGCTGGAAGCACCGGGGATGCTTGAATGAGGAAAGATGGCAGAATCGTGCCCTCCATTTTTCATGCAATTATAAGGAGATATCTTACAACCCATATTGACTTTTCCAAAGATCAGAAAGCATTTTGCGGTAGAGGGAGGGAAAAGCACAGAGGGTGAATTAAGCCACAACAAGGTTAATGTACTTGCACAAAATTATACATGAAGCCATGAGAGAGCCAAGAATAGTAGCACCCACAAATCCTGACGAGGAGGTGGATCCTGTGAAGTGATGCCCTTCTCGCAAGATGCTGATCCTCTGGAAGTTGTTAAGTTTAGAGGGCACTTAGCCCCCAGCGGGATCAGTCTCTTGTTTCCTGTTGTATCTATCTGAGTCTTGATCTTACTCGATTTTACACATGTAAAGTTGTCCTAGTGCCATTCTAGGAGCCAACCTCACAGTTTCCTGGGGATTTTGCCCGACACCCACCAGTTCCAGACAGCAAACATCCGCGGGGGTCTGTCTGGGAGGCGAGCAGAAGCTGCGGCTGCTCCGGTGTGATGCCGTTTGGACCCAGAACAGGAACAGCTCACTGCTGCTGGGGCAGCATTTTGCAGTGGTTCAGCTGGTGCCTTTTGTTAGCTGCAAAATAGTCAGGTGAAAAAATTGCTCTTTTTTGTTATACAAGAAACACTTCAAATTCGTAAGTGTGGTATTAGTATCTGTGTGGGTGCTGCCGTCTTTGTCTCAAATTTCAGTAGTTATCATTAGAAAGATTAATAAAAATTCAGGGGGAGGTGTTAGCCTGCCCTTCTTTCCATTTCTGTCTCAAAATACTAATTTTTCTGTAGATGAACTTGTCTTGCTGAGAAAAATTCTCCATAAAGACCATGGAAGTTAATGGACATGGCGTAAAGTATCTATTTACTTCTTTTCATGGGCACAGGAAGCTAAATTCGCAACCTCTCTGTTCAAAAATATTGTTTTAATATCCGGATGAGGAGGTTTTGATCTAGTCTGTATTTGGAAAATTCTGATATAAGCAAGGCTGTAGTCTGTTGCTGAAGTGCTTACCCACAAATTGTTCCAGCTGTTCTGTGATGATAGCAGACTTCTGATGGATCATACAATATGGAGATCACTGCTAATTTTATCTTCATGTGGTTTGTTGCCGTGGGACTGTAGGGCTGTATAAGGCAGATGACAAGGTGAGGCAGCATGGGAAAGGGTGTTGGATATATTGTACTGTACAACTGTCAAACGCAGCTTTTTAGATCCACAGGGTTGCTATTAGTAAAGCTTGTGGTACAGCACATATCTAGAGTGCATTTTTTTTTAAAAGATCTCAAAACATATAGGCAAATGGGAACAGTTAGAGTGGAACAGACTCTTGCCTTCTCTGTGATGGTGGATTTTAACCAGTGATAGTCAAGGCCAGCTCCTTTGTAATTCTCCTGTCTTTCTTCCTTTCAGCTGCAAAATAACTATTTGCAATTTTGATGTGCCTTCTGTGATTCTCCTCACATCGATCTGTGCTGAAACACATCAGCTCTCCATCGTACTAATTTTTTTTGCCTGAGCAATATCCTGCATCATCCAGTTCCATGGATGAATTAAATGTTGTACAAACACTTTTTGTTCTCTCTTTCTGTGTCAGACAACGTCTGAAATCCTGATCCATATGTCTGCGCAGCCGTACGGCCTCCCTAGGATGACCTATCTCTGGAAGAAACATCAGAAAATGGCTGGGAAGCTGGCTCCCTTGATCCCATTACTGGGTCTGGGAGTAGGAGGAGGTGAAGCGGCAAGCCAGCTGCCCTCCGTTCTGCCCTTTTCCATGTGGAAAGCAGCCTTGGAGCTCTGTCTCCATTAGGAGCAGGCTGCTGATGCAGCTATACCCACACACTGCAACAGCAAAGCAATCCTGGGTGGACTGCTGGAAATAGCTTGCCCGGGCAAAACTGCGCTTTTTGACAAGATAGCTTATTACAGCAGCCCCCGCCTGCCCCTGCAGCAGCAGCACCAGCAAAAGCAGAGCTCTGGCAGCACAGCTGCCTTCCTGCCACTTGCCCCTGCCCTTACCTTCCGCTGCCCTTCCCTGCTACTGCCCTTACCTGCTACTGCCCTTACCTGCTGCTGCCCTTACCTTCCGCTGCCCTTATCTGCTACTGCTGTTACCTGCTGCTGTCCTTACCTGCACAGCCATGCTGGTTGGGGATTGTTTGACTTGGAGATGCAGGGCAAGACCCTGTGTGCCTCAGGGGGACCTTGTTCCTGAGGCACTGTGGGACCTTCGCTGGTCAGAGCATGGTTTGAGCCACCCAACTTTATTACAGATTCACTCGTCTCCTTTCCTATACACTACCTCTCAATTTCCTAATTTTACCCTCTTTCTTTTCCAGTGTGTACAGTGTTCTTTGTATATGCAGCTCTCCCCTTTCATTTCCAGAGGAGTGAGCACTCCCCAACAGAATCACCCTCTTACTGCAGCAGGGTAGCCCACCGGCCCTCACCACAGAGGTGTCAGTGCAGCAGCAGACAAGGGCTTGGCCCTGGTCCTTGCCCAGGTGCTCTCCTCCTGCCCTTTTCCAGCAGTCCTGATGCCCTTGCCTAGGCAGGGTTTACTCCCCTTGCTTAGTTCATCTTCTCTTTTAGTGTGGCTCTCTTTTCTTTGGCTGGTATTTTATCTGAATGATTGCAGCGTAGGATCTCTCTGGTAAATGATTATGTATTGAAAATCAGATTGCGGGCTGGAATATGTGACTGCAAGATACAGATATTTTCCGCAAGTATAGTGTTTGGCTTAGAAGAACAACTGGGGAGGTTTGCACTCTGCATGGGAGCACAAGAAGGACAAGGTCAGACCTGTGGGCTACCTAGCCTAGTAGTCAGCCTCTGACTGTGGCAAAAGGAGACTCTGGAAGGATTTGGATAGGAGCCCGGCCAGTCTCTGCCATCCATTCTCCTCATCTACCTCTGCCCCCTCTTGTGGGTATCCTTTGGATGAGGAGTGTTAGACGGAAACCAGGAGCATGCTGAGGAAGCACACAGGCTGTGGGATTTGTTGGCAAATAAATGGAAGGCAGTATGTGTACTCATGGGAAAAAGTTTTCTAACTGCTGTCTAAAATGTAAAATTTTCTGACCTGCCTTGCCTCCTTTGGGGTATGAGGGGAGAGGAATTACTTCAGATCAGTGGGTGTGTAAACAGGTGTGTGATACATTGCTGCGACAGCACATGAAGGAACAGGCCAACCACAAGGACTTGTTAAAAGAGTATTTACAGGATTTTTTTCTTCCCTCCCAGAATAACTCCTCATTTCTCTGCAGCAGCAGGAAAGGATTTTTTAAATGTTGTTCTTTTTCCATGGATGGCAGGTCAGACTTTTCCCTTGATAGGTTTGCTTGTCACAGAACTGGTATCCAGCTTTTTGTCTTTTTCCAGATTCTGAGATTCAAAGATAATGTTTGTCAGTCCAGTGGGATAAAAGTAGCATACCTTTATCACCGTCATCATCACCAATTAGAGGAATCACTAAGGCATCTGTCACCATGGTAGAAGTACTACAATATTCCTGTAAAGCATCTGGTTCCTTCAAGAGAAGGAACTAGTTCTAATTCCCTCTGCTTCAGTTATACATCTTTTGCTTATGGGTACTTGAATTCGTGTAGTTTAATTCAGGATTACACTCCTGGGGCCATTCCGCTGTTCAGCACTTAGTAATGTAGAAGATCCACTGCCAGTGCTGGATTGCAGTCTGATAGTTTTAGTGTTTGTGCTTAGACTCATCTCCTTGCTGAGAGTGAATTCCAGAGGGGGAGACCACTGGAAATGCAAGGCCTCTGGTCCAGTGAGTTCAGCTGTGGTCTCTGTTGGGTTTTTATGGTCCTGTTGTATGTGGTTACTTCTTCTCCAGTGCAGAGAAATAGGTGGAGCTGTGCAGAGCTTCAGCTGGGCTTCAGGATTTTGTCATGTTCCGTTCTTGTCCCCATCTTTTAGACGTACACATGGTGCATGCTGCTTGCCTCCCTGGATATCGTAAATAGTGAAAGTTATAATAAAATTAGGAGCACAGATGTTCCTCTTACAAGCAGTGCACCCTGTATACAATAATAATAATGAGATATATCCATTGCTGTTCTCTGCGGTACTAAATTTTCTCCAGTGAGGCATCTTGCTTTAATAATAAACCCACATTTCTTAAACAAGGGAGTATCAGATTTACATTGGCAGTAAGTCACTATTTTCAAATAGCATCAAGAGAGATATCCAAGATAACTGTAAGACTCTCTAGGACAGCTGACTGTGCATGGAAACTGCAGCCAGGTGGAGCGGTCCACCAGATCCACCGTTAGTCTTCATTTCTTTCCTTCATCGCAGCAATTAATGGAACAGGACTGTCGGCCTAAAGGCTTGCTCTCTGCTGCCAAAGAGCAACTGCCTTTGTTGGAAGGCTAGTCAAGGTTTAAAATGATCTGTTGCAGACTGATGAAGTTTTTATTTTCCAGCTGTGGCTGTAACCAAAGGTTCTGGCCAGGGACCTTTCCTCTATTAACCTGTAACGGAAAGAAGATTGCTCTGAAGAGGTTACAGCCCAAGTTCTGATGCTGTGTGTGAGTCAAGGTGGGTGTGGGCTGGTGAGATTGTCATCAGTAGGCATAACTTTGCAGATATTTTGTTTTGAAGTTTTTCCTCGAGGAACACGGAAATAATAAGGGTGTGATGCTGTAAAGCGCTACATAAATATCTGCTGGCTTTACCCTGTTTTACCCTCTCTTGCTACATAAAAGTAGTCCTTCTGAGTCCTGTGGACAGCTTTTTCAGAATTTGGCCCCTTCTGCCCTGCACTCTTTATTATCCAGGAGGAGAAATGTGCTTGCACTGACCGGGGCATGGCTGCAGTAAATGTTTTCCTTCCAGGTGGAAAAGGGGTCAGACTGTGGTGAAAGAGGAAGAAAAATATAGGAAAAGGATGACAAAAACTGTAGGGGAAAAATAGAATGAAAAATGTAGGGGCAAAAACTTCATGACTAATAATTCTTACCAACTGGGCTTTTCCCTAGTAGCGTACTGTTCATTTACACTGTGTGCATTAAATTTATCATCTCCTAGCTACCTGGAAAATGGAGGTCAAATTTCATTTTGGCGTGCAACTTGATAAAAATGACCTGCAAAAGGTAGATGACAGGCTGTTATTTTATGCACTGGAAAATAGCAAAGATCAGATACTATCTCCTGTGTGTCCTCTTTTCCCTGCATGTCTGATGCTATATCCTATCCATAATGTTTCACCAGTGCGTGCCCTGATTTGTTGGGAGGCTGGTTAAGGTTTAAAACAAGAACAGTCTGTTTGGAACTGGCAATCTCAATCAGCGTGGGTTGACGAGGCACCTTTTGCTATCTGAAATCTCCGCTGAGTCACTAACAAGTCTTAAAAATACCAAGTACATTGATGTGACAGTGAAACAAACTACTTGTTATAGTTCATTTCATCTCTAAAGCTGTCTATTAATAGCAATTAATGATTCCTCAGCAGTTGCATTCACCATGGCTCAACAACTTTCAGGAGGCAGGAACAATCCTGTTGAAAAGACAACGTACCGACAGAGCTTGTGGATAGCAGGAGGGTATAAAAGTTAAACTCTATATGGGAGGAAAAAAAGCCCCAAACAAACGTTTCTGTAACACTTGGAGTATTTTGGGATACACCAAACAGAGACTGTAAAGGATTAGTCTGAGACTAAGAATCCTTTAAACTTATGAAGTGCTTAACCTTCACTGTGTCTGTTTCTTGGGCTGTTTGCAATATTACTCTGCCACTTTTGCAGGAGAACTCGTAGCAGAGCGGTAGTGCTGCAATGCAGCCTTCTCCACGTTGGGTCTTTTATGATTCAGTACTACTTTTGGTTTGCTTTGTAAAGATCATTGCAAGGGCTTATCTTGTGTAATTGTTTTACTGCCATCTGCATTACAGTATAATTACCTTTCAGAAATGGTAGATCTCTTTTGCTAATGTTTAAAGGCAAATAACAGGCAACTAAATTACAAGGTCTTGGGATGTAGCCGCACATAGGTAGTAATAAAATGTATGCTATATTTACGGCATATACTTCTGTCTCTCTTGTTCATTCTTCTTTTTTTTTTTTTTTTTTTTTTTTTTTTTTTTTTTTTGTGTTTCCCTCCTTCCCTCCTCCCCCTCCATCCTCCTGGAACGGTAGATAGTGATTATGGTTTTCTCTTCTTCATATTTTTTCTCCTTGCCTGTCCTCTTTTTACATAGAGTTAATCATAACTCCTGAGGGTTGGGGGGTTTTTTTTGTTTTGTTTTTGGGTTTTTTTTTTTTTTTTTTAGAATTTGTTCTGATCCTTATCTGATAGCTGTCCTACAGTTTGGGAAGGATGGATATTCTGGTATTTTCCTTAACTAGAATAACAAACAGAAATATGGCAAATAAATCTAACACAGGTGGAACTAAATAAAAGCAGTCTTTTTTTTTAAAAAAAGGAGATGTAGCTATTCCTTATAAAGAATCACTACTAGCTTTTTAAAGTTTTAAGATGTATAAATACAATTGTAAATCTGTCTATCTGTTTTCTGCTTGTAGCCTATAAATGCCCTTAGGTTCATATGATAAACTACTTGCCTGATAATATCTTTAAGTTTTCTCTTCCCTGCAATTATGTACCAGGAATTACAGGAGGTGCCTTTAGTTACGTGTGAATGCCTGTTCCCTGCCTGCTGCTGTAAATCCTGTATTACCTGAAAGGTTAAAATATGGAGGAGAGGACATTAAAAACGCATCCAGAAAATGTAGATGACAGGAAAAAAAGAAAATACAGTGACAGAGGGGAAATACCATAGATAAAATGATAAAGCAGAGAAATAAAGCATGACAAGACCATGATAGTTTGCATAAGTAATGAGAATTGAATTCGTGGTTTTTAAATTGCTGTTTAAATTCCTATTTGCATGTTTATCAGAAATCTCCTTTGCCAAAGTAAAACTGGCCTATATACATTTTTAAAATCCGTGTATAGCTCTGATTTTATTAAACAGAGGAGGCTGATCTGGTTAGACAGATGCATATGTATGATACTATCTTAATAGCGGCGGTGTGCATGGGCCAGTGGCAGCCATCTAAGATGGACTCCATGAAGGAGCCGGTTCCTGCTTTCCTCCAGGTCAGCAGGGAAATGTGTCATCATTGTTAAGAGCAGGATCGAGTCCTAAGTGACTTGTAGAGAATGCTAGGAATAAGCCCACATGTCCTTGAGCCTTCCGGAGCTTTGTAGTCCTCTGTTGTTTCTGCAGGACTCTGAGCATCTTTTTTCAGGGTTTGGTGGCATCAGCCCCCACGTCGAAGGTGCTTAGAAGACTGTGTCCTGGTTGTGTGTCTTTCATGCTGCTGATCCTTACTGGCTACCTGTGATTAATTGCACTGGCCACTGGGTGCCCCTGATTCCTCAGATAAATGCAAGTACAAGACCATAAATTTGGTACTTAAAAAAAAAAATAATCACACTTTTAATGGTTTAAAATTGGACTGCTTCACCTCTGCAGTTCAGGCATGGTGTGAATTTGGCTGCCTTTGTGTCTGTTCCCTGTGTGCTTGTGGCTGCAAGGAAACCTCTGTGCTTGGATAACTGCAGCTTCCCCATGCGTCCAGCCAGTCTCCTGCAGACTCCCGGCCTGCTCTCCTGACACCCGCCAGGCAGTGAATGAACCATGGCAGCTTGTCTGGAGGCTGACTCGGACATGGTGGGCTTGAGCATCATTCCAAGTGACACTGAATGCCTCAGAGGATCCTGATCACCTCATAGTGATCAGCAGCACTTTCAGGAGATGGGGAAACTCTCTGGTGAACAGGAGACAATGAACGTGCTTCTGAATGGGTTCTCTAGCACTTAGAAACCTAGAGTAGAAAAGGGCAGCCCGTTCCTCCTCTTCTGAAGCAGCACTGGGAAATGTCTCCTGCTGGACTCTACCGTCCTTTGAAGGCTACAGTAGCTTGTGGAGAATGGAGCCACTGCAGATCCGAGTCATGTGCCTGCTCCTTATATGCATTCTTATGGCATCTCTGAAACAGATGCAAATTGAATTTCAAACAAAAGATATCACCACGGCTGCGAGAGTGGCGAATGACCTAGTCTTTGAAAACTGATGCTGCCATGCACATTTTCAGGTGTACATCCTGCACTGATAGGCTTTGGGTACGATGCAGAATTCCTAGCAGAAAAATAATAATTGAAGAGCTGCTGTTAAAACATAGGAATCTTCTTTTTCTCTTTCTCAAAACGTGTATATATTTTTTTTTTTGTTAATATGTATTTTTGGTTATAGACTCAAATGAAACATACTTGCCTTTTTCACATGTGCAACCTCTTTAATTAATCTATATACCTCTCCTGAATTTCTGTTTTCTAATATACTGGTACTATGAAAAAGTCGTATGTCTAATTTACATGTCCAAATTAGTTTCAACTTAGTTATACTGAATGATAATAGATTTCTTTTTCATATAATTAATGTTGTCTGCAAACGTAACGTGGATTAAATTTATCATTGTAAAGATCTTAAGATTTTAATATTTTTGCAGAGGCATAAATACAGTGTAGCTATAATTATTTCATTATGTATGTATAAAAATAGGATACAGGGAAAAGTGCATGCTTTCCTTCACTGATTACTCTTAATGTCTCCCAAATTTCCTGATTTACAATATTCTCCAAGGATGTAGATTTTTCTAATTGAAGTACAGTAATTTGCATATTTTTAGACCTTGTGACACAGTTAATTGATATGTCATTACTTATATGGCACTGAATATATTTTACACATTTGCTGCAGAGCAGACTTAACTTGAGTTGCAGTGGCACTTTGCAAAGAACTTGAAACTATTGCATTCGGTTTAATCTTTTCCTTTCCTTCCTCACCCTTTCTTTATAAAGGCTAAGCAAAAATGGATGATGTAGTAATTGGTGTAGTTCCTGTTCAAATGTACTCGTTAAAATAATGTTACTGTGTAAATGACAGGATGAGAAAAGTAAGAGCAAGTAAACAAAGAAAGGAAGAATAATGGGAGAGACAAGGACAAAGAAGATAAGGTTAAGGCTAGGGGGGAGCTAAATGTCAATAGTATCAGTGCTGGGTGTTTGAAAACCAAATTGTTCTGTTTTCTTTTACGCTATTCAGTATAAACTTGTTAAATGTTCACTGTGTCTAGGAATATTTTAAACGGGTCTTTTAAATTTAGGAGCACTACATTTATCATGGGTGCTAGCAATGTGCCTAATACTGCTCCAGTATTCAATAAGGGGCAGAGTTTTTCTAGTGGCAACATATTTATTTCTATTGGTGCATACCCCCGCAGAACTGAACGCTTTTGATCTTTATTTGCTAACTGGGAGGGTGTCTCAGTTGTGTAAAAAGGACTGAGGGGATTATAAATTTATCTTTCCAGGGTTCTGGTTAGAGATATGGCTCAATGGCAATGGCATCCTCATCTCTGGTGGATTTATTATTAATATTGACCATTACTTACACAGCAGTAAGGGTGAATGGAGGTCTCACACAGATTAAGAAGGTACGATTCTGCTCCTTGCCGGGTAAAGCAGACGGGGTATATTACAGCAGGCGAAGGTGAACAGCAGTGGAGACATGGGAAGAATGGGGTTGTAATGGGTTGGGTCACAGGTACGAATCAGGAGCGATGCTGATGTTTCTGTAGATGATCTTCAGGGAGTGGGGCTTGCACACTGAGAAGGACAGTGTCTGAAGGTGCAGCAAGGAGCAGGGATGGTGCAAGTTCATATAGTGGATATGATGCATTCCTGTGCACTTACCTGTCCCTCAGGCGAATTGCTGTTCTTCCTGGCCCTTCAATACCCAAAATACATGACTCATGCCCATATTTGTGCTGCCTGGATTTTGCCTTGTGGGATTTGCTCCATGAGTTGCTTCTGAGCTTATTTAGTTAACTCGTGTTTTATGTGCTCTCTTTCTCCTTTCTGTTTTGGGAGGATAAGGTTGAGTGTGAGAGCAGAAGATATCACTGGAGTGAGAGTTACTAAGGAAAGCTATTGCATTTTCTTAAAAAGTGTGATATCTTGGCAGGAGTTTCTTCTAAGGCAGCAATAAAAAATAAATATAAAGCTGCTGAGCACATCTTTTAAAATGCTTGTACACCAGAGGCTTCTCACTTTAAGATACTTCCTGTCGAATCAAACTCAGGAGACAAATATGAATTCTGAATCCTGGCTGCAACAGTAGAGTTCACTCTCATATCAGCTTGCTGCCTTCCCCCACCCCCCCCGACAGAAGGGATGAGGAAAAGGGAAAAATGCCAAAAGTGAGTCCTATTCTCTCCCTCTGAATTGGGGTTCCTACTCTCATCTCAGACCAGAACACTCAAGTAGCTGCAGAAGATGAAAATAATGGTAGAGCTGCAGCTCAGAAACGTATATAGGGAACTTTTTCCATGTTAGAATTTCATTTGGATCTGGTTTTGCTCCAGCCTCAGACCTGGCTGAACTCTCTCTACCCAAATAGGAAGCGGGCCATTATCCTGTCATAAGGGCAAGTTTTACTGCTCTGTGATAAACGCACCAGTAAAGGAACTGTGGAAACCAAAGCTGTTGAAATTGATGGAATTTTCATTTGGCATATTGTGTGTTTTGTTTGTTATTTTTTAGTTTAAGCAAGCCATGATGGACTTCCCCAGGCAACAATCATTAAATAGTAAAAAGCCTTGACTCTTGCAGAATCATAGCATGGCAAGAGAGTTCAGTTTTTTAGGATAGCATTAATTTCCAGAGCCTTTAACTATCTATGAGACAGCTGTCTATGATAAACCAACTGTTTGGGCACTGAGTCATTGGGGAGAGAGAGAAAGAGAGGGGCACCTCCAGGACATAACACCCGCCACCAGTCTTTGATACCAGACTGAGGATGTGACAAATGATATATGTGAGAAAATCAGCAAAAGAATTCCAGAGATTTTGCTGTGCTACAAGAGTAGCTTTCTCTGAAAATGCAGTTTCAAGATTATCTGAACATATTATAGTTAAAAGTGATTTCATTTTGTTAAATTTAACACCAAGAAAAAAATATGCAATATTTTCATTTTTTGTTTCTGCTCCTTTAAAATGGAACCGTTTTCTGCATGAACTTTTTACTAGCGGTCCAGCAAAGTGTAGCGTTTATTAATAATAAAAATAATCTGCTCTGTATAATTAATAACAATTAATAAAGACATTCTTGATGATTGTATTAAATGAGGTGATTGATTTTGCACTGGAGAGCATCTTTCCTTATAGGATACTTTTAATTTTAACTAGCCAGAGAAAATATGTTTCAAATTAAAATATGCAGCACTGTAAGAAGTATTTTATCATTTCAAACCAGCTCTAAGCATCAATAAATTCATACTATAAACCACTAATTCTTAAAAAGCAACACAGAGTCTTTGGATGTTTTTACATCGCAGTGTTTCTCACTTTGCCGGTTGTACAATTCACAAGTTTTACTGCCCTTGAAAAAGAATGGCACTTGCGCATCGATTGTGTACATACAGAGTGCTGTAATTTCATAGACGAGTACATAAGGTGCTGCCGCGTTACAGCTGAGCAACGTGTGCTCCAGTGGTCCTAATCCCTTTTTCTTTGGGAAGATTTCTGAAGGTGACTGTGCAAATACTAACAACCTGTAGGCTTTTGCTTTGTTAATGGGAAGAGAAACCTGTAAACACTTGTCTTTCCGATAGAAAGAACTTACATTTTGCTTTTCCATATTTTGTTATAATGTTCACAGATCTCTTGTTAACTTTATTGCAGTTTCCTTTTCAACAACATCACTGCAGGTTCCTCTGTCTCTGAGCTAGAATTTCCTCCCTCCAAGAACTGAGTGCCTTGTGACCTGCCCAGGGAGACATCCCTTGCCATCGTTAAGGTGCTACTGCTTCTCGCACAGTCCTTTGTAGCTTTGTGTCTTTGCAGGTCCACCAGGAAGGGACGTGGAGGTTAACTTCTCGAAGTGACACTTCAAAGGAATTTTAAGAACACAGAACATAATTACCCGAGCTGAAAATTTGCCAAGGCACAGGTTGAAATTCCCACTCTTGCAAGTTTTCTATTAAAACTACTAGAAGTCAGTGGTAGTTGTCCCCTGGATTTTGTCACCTGCAAGTCACCTTCAGTCTCATCTAAGTCATGTCTGGACTGGCAGTCCTTGACTGCAAAGCTGCTGGTGTCTTCAGGGTGAGTTTCATATGAATTTGAGGTATGTGCATGTAATTGATCTCCAAGTAAGAATGAGGAACAGCTCATGTGTAGCTGGAAAAAGGATGGGGAAAGTAATGCTAGCTGGAAGTCGGGGGTGGCAGCTTTTTGGTCTGGCTGGCAAATGCATGAAGAAATCCAGTGACTAGAATTTGAAGTTTAACAAATTCAGCCTTGAAATAACATTTATCGTGAGTGTTGGGGGCAGTTAAATGTGATGTTTGCTGTGAGGTGCAGGGTGGGACTTGCCATGGCTTGTGCTTTTTGAGATGAAGTTGAATGTCCTTTTGGAAGAAGTTACTTTTACCTGTAGGAGAGTTTCTATGGCCCTTTGGAGTTGTGGTGCAGTACAGGTGTGTGTTTTCCTTCAGCTCTTTGCTCAGGGGACCTCTTACCCTTTTTTGTTTGCATGCTGTGGGCAAAACTGGGTTGCCTTCGCTGGTTTCAGCACATCCATCACCCTTGAAGTCCCACCTCAGGAAAGTGATGACAGTAAAGTCTTGTGTGTCAGGACTCCAGCAAGTCACCCGCGAGGAGCAGGGCTTTTTTCCCCTCAGACAACTAACTGGATTTATTCTTTGTTCAATAACTGTTTATGTCTAAAGCCTGATGTATTCCACACTTGGAAGTGAGGCTCTGAAACAGGGGGGTACCAATGCTCGCTCTTGAGCTGCGCTAGTTGTGTTTGACTGACATGGATATAGTCTCCTTTATCGTCATGTGGAGATGCGAAGAAGTCTGTCAGGTCAGACAGATGTGAACGTGTAGTCACCTTTCCTGGGTTGTTTTTCTGCTGCCAGGATCTTAACCAATTTCCTCTTATTTGCAGGGTCTTTGATATTTAATGGAGCTTTAGTTTCTGTGTATTGAGTGTTTAACTCTGATTGTCCGAGAGCTGAATTATTTTAATTTAACTGAAATTTTGGATTGAGTGTAGAGCATCTGCGTGAAATGCAATAGCCTGTCGGGTAACTGAGATCGCATGGCATAATGTCATAGTCTAGAAACTGTGAAAACTATCTCCCTTCACATTTATTGTCCAGATATTTTGATGAACAGATTTCAGTCTAATCTCTTACAGAGAATTAGAATGAAAGTTAAATCTTCATGCTCTTTGGGCATTGATTGTGTGTTATTAAATTGTCTATAAGCACAAATCTCTTAAAGTACTTGCAGAGAGGCCATGACCCACAAAAGCTTAGTCTTGTGTATCATACATACATACACACGAGTGCAACACTTTGGCATGATCCTTGTTAACAGAGGAGTAAGTGGAAAGACCAGGAGAGCAGTTCAAGTGAGTTCAGGAGACTGCAGAAGAAGAAACTGGCAGTACCTGCTGGTACTGCACTATGTTTGCACATGTGAATGATCAGTGGAGACCCTTACTCCATGGAGGCAAACACTGCCTTCTTTTGAGCCCTCCCACTCTGTGTTTAGTGTTGTCTTTCAAAGGTTAAAAAATAAAGGTCAAACCTTAAAGACTAAGACGAGAGTGTTTGCTACCAGGATAGGTCCATCACTAGGTGCTTTTCTATCTTTTGAGTTGCTAACAGATATTCTGTCTGTCCTCCTGGATGAAATAATGCAGTCTTTGTTTATTCTCATACATATGAAAATTCTAATATAAATTAGTTATCTTGAAAGCCAATATTCCTGATGCTTATTTCCATACTATTAGAATTGCAGAAAATCTGAAAGTAATATTTGTCAATTAATATAAAATGTACAAACAAGTCTTTATTGAAAGCCATATTTTTCTAATCTTTCAATTGTTTTTAAAAGCATCTATTTTTATTAACTAACAAACTTGCTTTGTTGGGCAATTCATTAGCTGTAGAAAGATTTTATTATTTGCACCAAAAGTCTGTAATAAAATTCTAGCGGTATCGTTTAGAGCTGATTTTTTTTTTCATAAAGCATTATGCATCAGGTAACTAGTCTGAATGTAAATGTCTGCTTTAGACAGGGTTCATTAACAAGTCGAAAAGATGCAATTTTGACTAGGAATGCAAAATAAAACAATGAACTATTATTTCCTGACATAAAAATAATATAGTATTTCAAACTGGCTTGTACCAAACCGTTAAGACTGTTAAATTTTAGATGTAGCTACTATTATCTTTACCCTACAGTGGACTAGTGTAAGCCATACTACAGTTTACAATATTCAATATTATATAAGCATATAGTGCTGAACGGTAGATCTTACTCAGCCATAAAACTAAAGTGCTTGCTGATTTTAAGATCTGGACTGTTAAAAGGCAGCAGATCAGGGCTCCTTCGCTAGTGAATATGTGTATAAACTGGGACTTAGTTAATTCACTATGTAGATTGGCTCATAAGTTTCATGGTGAAGTCAGGTGCTGACAGGTACCAAGATGAGACCATTGATCCATTTCTCCCCAGTGCTCTAATAATTGTTATTAATAGTAATTATATCTTACATTTGCATGCAGCTATATATTCATAATTTTCCTAAATTGTGTAGCAAGCTAAAGGAAAAATCCTGTCCTTACTACTCTCCAAGTAGATCCTTTGACTCAGGGGCCATATCATGTCTGTGACGTATGCAATAGATTTTTATGCTGGTGTTTTTTTACAAGGAGCTGATCAACCTCTATTTGAAACTCAGAGAAATCTTTAATTCAGTATGAAATCCCTCTCTACCTTCTAATATCATGGCAAATGCAGCCAAAGGCTAGAGATGACATTTATATGAGATTTCCAGCACACAACCGCAAGAGTGAAATAGGTGGCAAAAGTATAAACTGACTAAAGGGTTTTTCTTCCATTTTCTGCTGCATAGGAGTAGTTGGATATCCCAGAAGGTCGAATAATTTGTTCTGTGTTCTTAGTTTCCTTCTTTATGCAATTAAAGCTTAATCTCCTGTGTCATATGTGGCAGATGGTTATCCTTGAAACTCATAAGTAGTATTACTCTCCTTCTGCAGATGGAGAGTCTGGGGCACCTAAGATGGCTTTCTGAAAGCCATCAAATACCAGCACCCTGTGAATCCTAGGACCAGGAGAGAAAAGAGAAGAATCTAGGAGTTCTGGCCCTTAAGCCTCTGTTCACCTCTGATGCATCTTTCTCCATGAACTATGAGTCTCTCTCTGTAAAATATGAAATGTCCTGGTAGAGGGCTGAAAACCCTGCTGTGATACTCCCACTCAAAACTAGTTGAGACCAAGGACTTCAAAAGCTTCTTGCAAAATTTGCTTTGTGCTGCAACCTGAGTATGTGTTCAGCTTGCCTGTTGGGAAGGAACTTTCTCCAGAAATTCTGAACCTTTGATTACTTATTGTTTGAGTTGAAGAGGTGTCCAAGATACAGAGATGTGGACCAGATTTAGGATCTGCAGGATCTCCTGCAGTTTAAGCCTCCTCCTACATCCAGTTGGGTTTAAATCCCCATTCTCAGCATGTCACTGCTTCAGGTGAACTTGGTCTGCTGGCTATAATATATAACCAGGGAAAAGAAGGAGGAAAATAACCTTTACAGCCTCCACTGTAGAAATCCAGCAACTTTTGTCACTGAGTGTGCTAACAGTTTTGTTAGGGTTGTCGTACATGGACCAACATGACTCCCAAGGAGAATATCTGTTTTCTGGTTGAAAAAATATATTCCTTTCTCCCCTCTTCTCCTTATTACTTCATAGAGTAAAACGGATCCTTGGGTTCTGCTCCAGTGTGTTGAGTAAAGGGCATGTTTCCTAATTGTGTTGCAACTCTGTAGTGAAGCTTGTGAAATAATAATATATATATTGAAGGCTCTGTGGGGGACTGCAGTGAAGCAGTAGTTACTTCTCATAAAGTTTTTTAATAGGACGTGAGCTCCAGGATTCAAGGGAGAGAACATTAATGTCCTTTTCAGAACGTTGTGGAAAATAAATACTGTGCAGCACCAGTCTCTTGGCAGTTTCAAAGAATGTCTAAAGAGGATCATTATGAGACCGTTTATGATGGGAACATGACTCCATTGCAAGTCTTTGGAGTCTCTGCTGGGATGTTGTTCCTACTACTTGAGATTAGGAGAGGAAAGCAATTTCAATAGAAGCCTATGGAGACCAAGTGGCAATTACATTACTGACAGTATCAGTATGATTTTAGTTGCGAGTCTCTGGAGACCCTAACTTCTCAGTGAAGTGAAATGCATCATGCCCATACAAATTATATTATTGTTTGAAACAAACCAGAATAAGTTAAAGCTAAACAAGTACTGGAATAATAGGAGCATTCAAATAAGCCTTGTCACAACTTAGGCAAGAAATGCTGTCCACAGCCTTGCTATGGCCCACTGCTGCAGTCCTGCAACCCCTGCGTGCCTGGGGTGATATGTGGGTGATGATTTCTCTGGAAGTCCCAGACAGAAAGACTGGCTTATTTAGGTATCTGTAGGGTTGATGGCCAGTTTAGAGAGGGAATTGTATAGCTGGGTTGTTTTACTGAGCTCCTGCTCTGCCAGTACTGATTTGTGGGGTCTGGAAATTGCAGAAGGTGAAGCTGTTAGTGGCAGCAGTCTGTCAAAAAGAGACTAAGGAAAGAGCTGGAGTTTAAAATGTAGTCCTGAATGAGTATGGCTTTTGGCCTCATGGCAGTGGTGAAACGATGACTGGTTAAAACCATCTGCCCTGGACAGTGGTTGAAGTCTGCTGAGCTCAGAGAAGCAGTTTCCAGGCTTTGCTTTTCTGAAAGTACAGCGAGACTGCCCTTGCGCTTGCTGGCGCTTTGCAAAGCCTGCTGAGGCTATCGCAGCGTGCTGCTGCTTACTGAGGCAGGAGAGTCCCAGCAAAAACACGTACCTGTGCGTCCATTGCTGCTGGCTGCGAGCTGAGCAAGCCCCCCGCTTTTCCTGCCCATAAGTCACCCAGGACCTTTCTTTCCTCTTCCCTTGAACTGTTTTACGTAGGCTGTGAAGGGAGAGCTGCAGCATTTCCAGGGCTGGAGGAAGGCGGTCTGAAGCAGCCAGGGTAAAGTGCAGTGTTTGCATTTTATTGATTCTTACCTATTGATTCCAATGGGATGAAGTGTCTGCGAAAGAGAAGTGAGACTGGCAGGCAGACAGGAGCCCTGGCATCAGAGGCAGGCTGGCCCTGCGTGACAAGAGCAAAATTATAGAAACAAACAACTTGGTTATTTCCTAGGTCGAATCTAAGGAGAAGCAAAGAAAAGAAGTGCTATTCATGGGAAGGAATAAGATTTACTGAAAGAAGTTTAGTTTGCATTTGATCACTTCTGCAGATAAAATGGAGCGAGGCAAACACGTGACTGTTTTGTGACAGATTGCCTTGTGCCAGCTACATTTATGGTGCCATTTTGTGTAAGCTGGAGGGTGACAAAATGTCAGTGCACATCTCCTTGCATAGGAGTGGGTGACTCAGATGTGGGAATGAGGAGATATGACATAGCCTGACCCGCCAGGTAGGAGGAAGAGTCTGAAGGGGTAGTGGATATCCAAAATGTATACTGAGTGCACAGAGTCTGCGCTTCACTCAATATGCTTTATATGAATCATTTTATTGGAAAGGCTAAGCACATACTGAGGAAAATGTGTTCAATAAGTGTATTGATCTTATTAAGGGTTTCTCTGCAGATATATGTATATATAATCTCAAACAAAGCTGCTCTTCAGCTTGTGGCCAGTTTATTACAGACTTGTTAAAAAATGTTCCTTGTGTGCTCCATCTCTGTATGCGGTTTGGAGATGAAGGTGGCACTGAATCATCTCTTGGGCCCTCTGGGTCCTGGAAGTCCAAACTACCCTGATATAATGCACAGTGCTGAGGGGCTTGCTCACGTCCCTGCATCCGTCCCCATGCAGCATGTGCTGCAACTGCCAGGCTCCGTGGCTGGAGTGATGGGCACCTTCCTCACTGGGCAGAGGCTGGGAACACAGCTCTTCCCCAAGCTTTCAGGGAAGGAAAGGGCTGGGCTGGCAGTCCAGTGTTAGTAGCTTGAAGAAAACCACGTGAAAGAAGCAGTGTTGGGAAGCCTGTTGTGTCTGGTGCCCATGCTGCACCTAGCAAACAGAAACCTTGACAAATTACCCTCTCACTTCTTTTCCTGCCTCCTAATTAATTGTTGAGCTCCCAAATAAAATAGGTCAAGTTCCAGGACAGTGACTCTCTGTATAACCCTACCGGAAACACAGCCCCAGCCCAGGGGGATCCCCAGCAATAGCTGTCAGCAGTGCTCCCACCGTTAATTTGTATGAGGCTCCATCTCTGTCCTCACTTCTTCCCTGGGAATAATAACCCAGCAGTGTCCCCAGTGCCTTTGTTTCCCCTTTTACTCTCCTCTCCCAGCACAGTTTTCCCCACAGCTCTTTTTCTGACTGCCAAACATGTCATTTTTTTTGCAGAAGCAGCAACAGAGCTGTCCCTTCTCCCTGCTCCCCGCTTCTCCTCTCTAAATCCACCTCTCATCTCTTATATGACAATGCTAGGATTCAGACATGGTGGGATTTTGAACATGGAAGTGGTTCTGGTTGTAAACAAAAGGGTAGCTGACTTGCATGAAAAAGAAACGCAAAAGATTATAAAAAGATGGAAGAAGGAAAAAGGAAGATGGGCTTTTTCCTTCCAATTGAAGTGATGTTAATCAAAGGGTTATAAGTAACAGAAGAAATTAATTATTTTGAATGGTATGTTCCTTCCATCCTGCAAAGTCTTCGGTGTTTAAATTTAAGGATATATTAAATGTTATCAGATTCGAACACAAACTCTTGTGTGGGGAAACATGCTTGAACACTGGTTTTTAATTTCTTAATTTATTTCTTTAAACTTGCAATTCCCCTTTTATTCCTGCTTATAGGTTTCCCTTGCTTACTGGTTTATAGGTTTACTGGAAGAGAAGATAATGTAAAATTTGCAAACCATGGCCTTGCTTCTGTTCACCTCATGGAAGCAAAAAGCAGAAAGAAAAAGTGAAATAATTTTATCCCCCTGCTTCCCTCTCTCCTTTCCATGAGTGGATATTAGAGGAGACAATAATGAGACTGCATGATCGAGCTGGGGACTGCTTGGCCCGGAGAGGTCTGTGCTCATCCTGGATGCCAGGGTTGCTGATCTGGTTTGCGTGGATGTCTCCTGGCAGGACAGAGCGTGTGACTGACAGCAGTTGTGGCACCATGCCTGCCAGCCTTGCTGCTGCATTCTCCAGGTGTCTCCAAAAGACCCCCGAGTCTGCCCACCTGCTTTCACTGTCCTGGGGTATGGAGGGGTTTAGCGTGGGGCAGCTCTACTTCCTGCCTCGCTTCTCAGCTCTGTGTCCCCCTCTCTGCCCCTGCTCAGGGGACACTCCATGGGTGTCCACCTGCATCCAGGTAGAAGTGCCAGGTAGTATCTGACCCAGCCTTGCCTCCTGTCCTGCGCGCTGGTGTCACTGACTGTTGGTGTTGCTTGCTTCCAGCTACCACCAAGAAACAGGATGAGTTGTGTCTTCCATGCTGTACTGAAAGAAGCGTGCTTAGCGCGCTCCTCGGCTTTAACCAGCTTTGTGTTTCCCACAGAGTCACTGATCTGCTGGATCTTCAGCTAGAAACCTAAGAGGTCCTGCTCTAAGGACCTATAGTTCCAAGACTGTATGTGACCCAGTGTGCAAAAGTGAGATCCTGTCTACACAGTGAGATGTTAGAGTTAAGGATATCCAATTTGAAAATGTTCTTGCCTCTAATTTTGTTTTTTTATTATCCTGCATTCATTTTGAATGCTCTTAAATCATTGTGGCTTTTTGTTTAACGTATTGAAAGAAAACAATAGGCCTGTCGTTAGGTTTAAATGCAAGATGCAATTAAAAGCTCAGGTCTCTGATGTGGCACTTAAAAAATCCCTCTGTAGATGGAAGGAGGATTCTTTTCTATTGGGAACTCTGCATTATTTAGTAGATTTGCCTTGCAGGACAGATCATTTCAAGGGTTTACGATTATATAGAGGATCAAACATATCTGTGGCCTGAATTAAAGCAAAATAATCACCAGCTCCATGAAATTTTGTGGTTTCCTGGACAGGCTTTTTACTTCCATTACCTTCTTGTCCCTGAGCAGATTCTTTTTCCTAAACCCTCTTTATTTGACATGTTTTTTCTTCCTGGAGTGCATCTTCGATCTTGTTCCCTTGTGAAGCAGCTCAGCCAACTCAAAGAACATGAGAGTTCCAGTTGGCTGTTCCACTGTCTCCTGTTGTGAGCACCCAGGTGTCTATGCCCCAAAACCCTGGCTCCCAGAAATCAGAGAACCTCTTTATTCAGTTTAAATGAGAAAAACAGTTAATTTCACCCTGTGCTGTTTGTATTCTTCTGTTGCTCATTAACATCTCTCCTTTAGGTCAAACTCTGTAAATTTAGAACGTCATCGCTTTTTTTGTTTATTTTTCTTTGATTGATTTCGTTGCTGGCTTCTGTCCCTCCAACTGAGCAGCACTTTTCTAATACTACTTCAGTCTTTTTTGGAAGGATCAAGCACTCCTCAGTGCTTGTATTGGTCGCTGGGGTGAAGAGATATGTCTCAAACTGACACTCAAAACATAAGTTATTTCTAGGGGGAGCAAAGCATTGTACATTTTACATCTCTTAATATACAGCATATTTTGGCATATGCTGGACTGTTTGGTTTGAAAGAGAATATTCATACTGAACAAAAAGGTTTGATATCTGTAGTGACTGAGACTTTACAAAAGTCTTTACAAAAGACTTTACAAAAGTCTCAGTGGTTCTTTATAAAGCACTTCTCCCCCCATTTTTTTTCAGTGAAATTCTGAATCGTGGCTGCAAACTGCTGTTTCTGGTGGTGGGATGCTGCCTGTGCCGGGGCGGGCTTGGTGGCAGCCTCATGTCCGCATGCTGTAAATGATGCATGAAATGTAAAATCCTCACTTGCCCCATGCGCGGGGAGGAGGGAGATGATGCTTTGCTGCCACTGGTTCTCTGTTCTCTTAGCTGAAACTCCTCAGCAGAGAATCATTAAAAAATAAATACAACGACAAAGAAAAAGAAATGACAGCTGGAAGACATTGCAAAACTGCAGAACAAACAAATGGAAAAGCCACTTAAGGCCACCTACCACTGCCCGTGGCTGGCTACATGAAATGACTGCCAGGCACACTCCCTTCTTCTCTGACTTGATTCTTTTTATTTTCCTGAGGAACTGTGCTTCGTATCAGCCATAGCACCTGGTTGAATCCATCTATTTATCTTTTAATTAAGAAATAATGTCAGTGGGATGAAAATAAAACCTGACAGGATGAAGATCTCCCACTGTATTATAAAAACAATGTGAAGGTGAAACTGAGATGTTTATTTTTGAAAGCAAGAAATCATCTTCTAGTGGCAAGATCCTATTACTAGGAGCTCATTGTTGTTGTATTAATGAATGAAAAATACGTACGATGAAGTGAACAAGGGGAGATCTGACCAGACAACCAGAAACTAAGCTGCTCACACAGGCAATAGCACAACTGAGGCTAGTGGTTAACTGCTGGTTTTGGACAGCCTGTCCTGCCTGGCTCAGAGAGGATTTCGTTCTGAATTAACTTGGCTGAATAATTGCCAGAGACCCCTGGTAAGCGATGAGGGTGTCAGGTCTTTAATGCTCTCAACTCCCATTGACTGCAGTGGAGCTGACAATGAATAAGAAGACAGCTCGACATCTCTAGGGCCCCTGGTGTTGAAACCAGAGATGTCTATCAGGCATGCAGGCTTCCTTGGTGTTGCCTGTGGAGGGCTGGTCACTTGACAGTGGGAACCAAAACCTACCAGCCTCCTGAGAATAAATACGTCTACACACTCAGCTGATTAATGCAGTAGGAGATTCAGAGGAAAATTATTTTTTTCTTAATTTTGCCTTTCAGACTATTTACTGATAGCTGCAGGGAGGGGTCTTGATCCACTCAAGTTCTACAGCTCTTTGCTCTCTCCTCAAGGCAGGCATTTGCGCCTTTCCTTGGGCAAATTGACCTGGACTGGCTTTATTTTTTCTTTAGAGGACAACTGAAAAAACCATTCTCCTTCTGCAGCATAGCTGAGTGGTCAGAGCATTTGACTGTGGTGAGACATTTGAGGGTTTGGGTTGTCTTTTTTTTCTTGTGGGGGTTCCCACCAGTATGCCCACCCTCAAGAGCGTGGCTGTGGCGGTGGGCTGCAGACTGGTCTTGGGGGCAGTTGCGCAGCGAGCAGAAGATCTTCTACAACCTTCACATCCCCACTGAGCTGAAGTGTTGCCCAAAACTTTGCCAGAGCTGGGCAGCCAGCCAGTGGGGCGTAAAGATGGGCAGTGATTAGAGCAGCTGGGTAGGGAATCGTGTATTCTTGCTCCCAGGAATATGTCTGTATTTCTAATTTAAATCACTCTCAGATACAATGAAGAATAAAACATTTTGATCAGAGTTAGCGATGACCTATTTAACATTTAAACTGGTTGGCACTTATTTCAGCTCGTTTATGAGTCCTTAATGAATTTAATGAGTTCTCTTGGATGTCAGCATTTACTACTAGTGTAGCTTTATGGCTCTGGATTCGGGAGATGTGAGTGGATGGTTTTGTGACCTTGGGCAATTCCCTGAATGTAGTGCTGCCTCAGTTTCCAATAAATAGGATGACGTGAGATACCTTTCATGGCTGCTTGCACTGCAAACTATATGGGACAATTATTTTATTATGTTTTGTTTGTGTAATACCCAGTATAATGGGCACCTGGCTTTCTGTAGGGCGTCTAAATGTTGCTATTTTAAAAATGAAAGATGATTGTTAAGAAATGCAGCATAGCATGACAGGGACACACATATATATGTGTACAGTCTTGTCTTAAAGAAGACAGAAAAATAGCAGTATCTGTTAGTCAAAGTGATGCAGTCCCAGGACACCACAGCAATTATTTCATTTGTGTTGCTCTGCCTATGTGAGAACCTATACCTGCTTTTCAGATTTCAAACAAATAAGCAGTTTTTTAATTGATGCTTAGCCCGAATATATCTAATGTCAGCCAACTATTGTTAATAGGAGCTATTATAACATAAAAGTGCTGATATTTTAAATGTAGTTGGTCAATCCCAGCAGGACCATACATTCAGGCCTCTTCTACAAGGTTGTATTAGTAATTTGACACTGGTGCTGAATTTATGTTGTTAGGTCCATGCCAGCTATTGAAACTTGACAACTATTTCTGGATAAGACTGATTGGAATTGATAAACCCCTCTTTTATTTTGGGGCGAAAAATTGGAAGTGGCTGCTAGTCCAAATAGAATCTCTTATCTAGTATGGCACGATGGCATTTAATGAAAAACATTCAAACAAATCTACTCTTGGATTGCCCTGAAGATAGAGTTGCAGAGTTGGATGCAATTCAAATCAGTAGTTCTTTATTTTGCATAACTTTGGGGCATGCCAAGACGTTTCATCAGTACCTGATGTCATTAACTCTGGCAGCCACCGCCTAAATGTCTTGCTCCTCACGTGTATGAAGCATTATATTATTAGAGGAATGCTTGGAAAATAGGAAAATAAGTTTATTTGTTTCGTATTCTTTGCATATGCTAATAATGACACCTTAAGTTATTAGGTCTGAAGCACATTTTGAATTGGAATGTCATTTTGCCTTATATAAAATGCGTTACCTTGGGCTTGTAGTATTACAGAGACTTTGACGTTGAAAATTTGTTTATTTTTAAACACTGACTGTAACTTGGCTCCTTATTTTTTTTAATGCAGTACCCCTAAACAAGCTAAAAAGCTGCACAGAAGATGGTGTACGCTGTCAGGCAAGCTCCTTCTGGTGCAGCTCCGCTTGTCACCCTGGAGCTGCATTACCATCGGGTTAGGGCCACACTAAGAAGCATCATGAAAATTAGTCTGAGCCTAACTCTGTGACACCATGGTCTAGATGGCCATGGCACTGAGTTTGGCCTGTGCCTTGTCGCATAGGCAGAGCTGGTGCTGGCATGTCTCTCCCTGCTCTGTGAACGGTTCCTGGAGAGCATAGGAGGACCAGAGATCAGAAGCCAATTTGAGCTCTGTTGGCAGTTTTAAAAATAGGAGGGATATCAGCAAGGGTTGACAGTGTCACCTTGAGCCCCTTCATGACTGTGTGGCATTGTGGTATGTGTGATGCTGTGGGGCTGTGCTGTATTTTCCCAGCAGCGTTCTCATTTTGAGGACTATCTGCCCAACTTTGCAGGGGGGATGGGCTTTTACAGAGTTGGTTTTCTTTGTTTTGGCTTTCCAGTGTAATTCCCATCATTCTTCAGTGCTGCAGCGTATTCTATTATATTTGAGACATTATTTCCTCTTGTAAATACAGGTAGGTAAGGCATTGCCTCAAATGTTGTCATGTGGTGAATGTTCAGTGGACTACCTTCCAAGCAGTTGTGAGTCCACTCTCCTGGCCGTGCCTGTGTTCTCCCAGTAGCAGCAGACTTAAACTAATGTTATTTTAATTCACACGTAGAAACTAAGCTATGAAGAGAAGCTAAGCTTTTATCAGGTAGTAAAGCACAGACTCAACCTCATGCCTAGTGCTTCCAAGCAGGGCGTCTCTGAAGGCATCTCAGCAGGGACAGAGAGGACCACAGTGAGGTTCAGATATGGGGGCAGCTAGGAGGAGACCATAGGAATAGGAATGTGGGTGGGATTTAGGCAGGCTGAGTTTAAGTTTAGGAGAGTAACTCAGCTTCTGGGATGGCCTTCAGATAGAGGAATCACCTGTGGTGGAGCAGCATATCGCATCTTTCAGCCTGCCTCATCCTTCCTTCTTCAAGCCTTCACTCATAGTGACAGTTTGGCCGCTGTCCCATTTCCCCAAACCTTGGCAGTGACAGTGCGTCTCTGAGTAACTGCAGGCGAGCTATCCGTGTGTCCCTCCAGCCTGGCCCCCACCCGCTCTTTTGCCTACCAGAGTGCAAGGGAGAAAAGTTTGACAAATTGTTGTCCACCCAAAGGTTCCCAAGTTCTTTTACCTCACTTCTATTTTTAGACTGATTCCCTTTGCTTTTTTTCATTGTGCTACATTTTGCCGGATTTCTGCCCAGAGGAAATTTTTATAGCTCAATTTTAAAGCCCTTGCAATTGAGGATTTATCCTGGGAATGACACAATCCAACTGGAGTAGCACAAGTGGCACAGCACTGAAATAAAAGGTTATCAAGGCTGTAATTTATTTGTTTAGGCCACTCGGAGTACAAAAATGCCTTTTATTTCTTCAGCTCCCTGAGTGGGTTGCAGCACAGAGGATGCTTTCAGACTGTCTTGCTCTCTACAGCAGCATTTTTCAGGAAGCGCAATTAAAAAGCTGTTTCTCGATATACTCTCCCCCTGCCTCCATCCTTTCCCTTCCCCCTCAAAATCTCAGCTCGGGCACAGATTGTTTCTTCCTTTCTCATCCAGGTGACTTGGGGGTGACAAAGGGTAGTAATGAACTCTCTTCATGTCTTGTTATATGGCAGAAGACTGAAATAGCAAAGTGGCAGGCTTAATCTCCACCAGTTAGGGTGAAAAAGAGAGGCAGGATGTGAAACCCACTTAAAATATGTTTCCGTGTTCTAATACACATTTTGAATTTATAGAGAATTGACTCGTGCCGTTTGTTCAAAGCCAGAAAATGCATGTGGTCTGCAGTTGAACTTAGCCCACTATAATAATGTGCCAGGCAGTTTTCAGGAGTGATGGATACTGTTTTTCATGAGTCCTTTCTGCTGAGCTGATTCAAGGCCAGCCACAATAAAACCAGTGCTGGTCATTAGCAGTGCCCCCTGCAAAGCTCTTCAGTTAGGAGCTCACAGGTGGAGGTAGGCAGTCTCTTTGTGACCCTTCCTTGTTGGCAACTCGTTGGACTTAACCACAGAAGATGGCATGCCCCTGGGGGGTGAAATGGGGCAAGGAGTGATTAACCTCTAATTGGAAGACAACTGAAGGACTTTAGGGAGTGACAAAGAGCAGTGATAAATCCTTGCTAAGCAAACGGAAATCATGGTGTGCTCCAGGTAAAGTCACATGAGAGAGGGAGATAACCCAGCTCCCCAGCACACATGGAACATGCTGGTGCCATCAAAGACTTCCAAGGAATATCTCTTTTCTCCTGGTAGGGAACAGCACATGTTGATGGGGCTGCCCTTGTCAGGAGGCAGAAATGGGGGCAGTGGGCAGCGATGCCTGGATGGGGCCAGACTTCCTGCCTGCCCTGGAGTGGGAGGAGGAACTGGGTGTTCACAGCTGGAGCAGACTGGTGGTGGAGGCATGGGACAGAGTGGGTTTTGGGGTGCAGTATGCTTCAGGAGGAAAGTTTTATCTCCCCTTGGCTCTATCTGCAGCCAGTGAAGAATTGGAAGCTCCAACACCCTAAGCACAAGCCTGGCCTGATGCTGCGCCTGCACAGTGGTGCAGTGGTTGGTACAGTGCACGGGGTCGGTATGGTGCCAGGTTGTGCTAAGGAGTCACCTCCTGAATGCTGGTGGGTTTGTGATGGAGAGCCTTCCCTACTTAATCACTGGGAGACCACTCAGAGAATGGGAATGGGAAGAGACTTAGGAGGACAAGGAATCCACGGTTTGCCTTGGACAAGGAACGTGGTGATTAATGTGCCACTTTTTTGACAAATGGGTATTTGGAAGAACTGGAAACAAGTGAGTCTGGGACCTTTCACCTCTGCCAGTGGGGAGTGCCAGTGGCTGGGAGACCACCCAAAGGAAGATCTTAATCTTCTTACAGCTCTCAGCCCATGCTACAGCTGGCTGAAGGCAGAAGATCTAGATCCCCAGTGTTTCTTTTTCAGCCTAAGAAATAAGGAAGCTATTTTAGACGACATTTGGCTCTCTAGACTTCTGTTTTGGTCTTCTTGAATCAGGCTGGAAGAGTTGAGGGGGCTCTTGTGGACCAGGCAGCTCTGGTTGAGCCCTGTGGTCTGGGGTCTTGTGTTGAGTACTGTATGCAGATGCATGATGAATATATCTTTTTCGTAGAAGCATCAGTGAAAATTCTTTCCTGCTTTCTACCACTCCTGGAATAGATCTATTTCCTGTGCTGTGTAATATTTTAAAAATATTTTCACATAGCCTTCTGACATTTTTCTTTCCTCTGATGTAAATTTATAACCAAAAAAACCTAGTCTAATGCATCAAATATAGAAATAGATAAACTTTATTTTCAGTTTGTCTGTTGTTCTGTACATGGTAATGAATAGTCTAAACAAGAACCTTCCACTGAAAAATGCTTTTATCCCACAAGTAGCCCTCTCCTCACCCCCTTGCCCACTACATGACTCGTTAGGAGAGAGGATGTCAGGAGTGTGTTTCAGCATGGTTGTAGGTGACCACTGCTATGCTTGCATAGACGGCTTGTTTGCTCTGCGTCAGGTGAAGTGATGCTCCTGGCAGGCTGTGGCACCAGTGTCAGGCTTTTCCCACATGAGCAGGTACCACCACCACCATCTGGGTAGGTCCTGGCCATGTAGGATGAGTCCACGGAGGAACCAGAATATCGGAGGGAGATCTGCTCTGGGGGTCCCAGCAGGGATTTCCTTCTCTCTCTGCAGCTCACAAAACAGAGTTCACAGCTGCTGTGCTTATGCAGGCAAGCCCGGTAGCCAACTCTATGAGATACTTGGGAAACACCACATCTATCAGACTAGAGTTTGGCCTTTATGGCCACTGATCTTATTCCCTTAGCAAGAGGCAGAGCATGAGTATAGACACTTAGAGGCAAAGCAAATAAATAATAAAAGAGCTCTTCAGCTACCCTGCATTTTTAAGAAGTAAGAGCGGCTGAAGTCTGTGAGAATATGATAAGTATCAAACACTTATTTTTCCAACAGAATGACAAATGCGTCTGGTTAAAAAAGGGTAATTGGGTAATGTGGAGTACAATAATATCTCAGCAGTCTCCCATTTCTTTTTAAAGAAAAGCACAAACTGTAATGCATGCAAGCTAACATACAGCAGGAAAATTTCTCTTTCTCAAAACATGTGCTGGTTCCTAACTAGAGTCTGGTAGAAATATTTGGGCAACTAGAAGGCAAATGTAAAATCTTGATTTGATTGTTCTGATAAGCACATCAATCATTTTATATTGCTCCAAATTTTAGAGTTTGAGATTTTTCACTACTTTTAGGATGCTGTCCACATTACAGAACTGTAGCCCTTATGTACTAATTATAGACTCATAGAATACCAGGTGGGAAGGGACCTCAAGGATTGTCTGGTCCAACCTTTCTTGACAAAAGCATGGTCTAGACAAGATAATATAGTAATTTGAAAATAAGTACTAAAGATAAAAATGCTGCCATTGTTTCTGCCACTGCAATAGCTGGTCAATCTCTCATGTTTGCTGGCTGGGTAGAGGGCTTTCTAAGTCTCTGAATGTGTGCATTGCATACTCCAGAGGATGATTGAAATGTTGCAGCAGAAGGAAGCTGGGATTCTCATGTATAGTAAAGCAATGCTGTCTGCCATCACAGGGGAGGACAATAAACAGGGGTGTCCTTTCTCTGCCTGTTAAGGATTCCAGTACTGTCCCTTCTGATCTGCAAACTACATGTGCATTTCTGTCTCTTCCCCTCAAACTTACATTTTTATGTGGGTATCACACAACAAAGGTTCTGATTTTTGCTGCTATGGATTCAGCTACAAATAGGCTTTCCTTTTGTGTAGATATATATTTTTTTTAAATTATTATTTTTTTTTTCCCTGTGAGGTAAGGACAAGGAGCTGGGCTTGCCCTAGTTTTGTACGTAACTTCTTGGATAGAGCTGTGGGCACAGGGGCTACACAGGTGGCCTGCACATGCTCTGAAACCATTTGCTTGGGACTTCCTGACATCCGCATCTGTGGCTGTAGAGAGTTGTACATCTGAGGCATCTGGCCAAATTCCTCTTTCTTCACCTGGAAATAAACTTTCAGGTGGAAAAAAAGGTCTTGCCTGGGGAAGCTGGGACATATGGCAGCCCTAGATGAAGGTTAAGTTGTATGATTTGAAAAAAATCCCTAATACTTGCAGAAGTGCTACTTAAATCCCCAGTGCATAAAAATCTGTCCATGTGCTTTTTGGAGGTAGAGGGTGTGTGTGTGTATGCATGAAAACTGACATTTCACACCCCTTCTGCACTTTATGTTTGCTATGATATTTCCCATAGCCCATACACAAAAGGTTCTCCAAAAAAAGGATGCACATAATTGTTCGTTCAGTCAATGTTCCTGTGTGAGTCTGGAGTCTTACACAGCACTTCTATGCATAAGCTTGAAAAATGTTAACATTGAGATGGGAGAGAGGTACTGGTGATTGCAGCATTACAGTGTGAACCAGGCAATCCAAAGGACCCTACTGTCCCAGATTACTTTGCCTGCCTCTCTGTTCCCTTTTATCCTGTAGCAGTAAGGAATACAGAATGGAAAACTCAGGCTTGCTGCAGGTTTCTAGGGGCTCTGTGTGGACAAAAGTAACACTTCTGCAAAGAATACCATACAAAAGCCAGGGGATTTATGGCATTTGACAGTCTGGCAATGTCAAAGGCAATCAGAGCTCATACAGTTCCGTTGTATAAATATTAGGGACAAAAATATTCTATATGATTTCTCTGCAGTCACTCACTGTGTACCAGTGCATATAGACAAAAAAAAAAAGGTTTCTCCTTTCTGTAAAATGCTTTCGGATACTGAAAAAATGAAGGCTGTGCAATTGCCTGAGTAATACTGTGTGTCAAGATCTATCATCCTCTTGCTTTCAAGTGGGAGATTTTTCCTTTTTCTGTGCAGTGACTAAAGTCTTTACTACACCTCTACATTTGCTTTCTATCACCTGAATCCAGCCCATTTTTGCTGACATATTGGTTTTAAAATATTTTCCTAAGTTATTTTAAATGCAAAAGAGTGTATTGATTTTTAAAGTATTATATTTTCATTTTTCTGTTTTATTAGAAAACAAAACCAGGACCAGCTTAACACATTTCACAGCGTGCATCCTGGACTTGAAAGCTCTGCAGATACAAATATGATCAGAAAGGAGAAAAAAACCCCAACAGCATATTGAAATGCTAAGGCTTGGTATTACTAGATGAGTAGAAAATTAGCACGGTAACTATTTTACTGCTACAACTACCTTCCTTGCCCAGTATATTTCTTACTGTCTGACTGAAGATGAAATAAAGTTCTCGCATCTTGTTTGTGTTGCTGATTTGTTGGATATTTATCGATTTATGGATCATAATGCACATTTTTTTCCCATCTACAGTAAGAATATTCTGTATCTGTCATGCTTTCTATGAGTAACTGATTTTCTATGATCTGTGAAACTGGTTTGTACCAATAGTCGGTAGTCATCAGCATTTCCAAGGGCTTTCTTGAAAGGTATTCATTCATTCTGCTAGGAATCAATGAATTACAACTGAGCACCAATACTGTACCATCAGATTTTCTGTAAAACATTCAGGAATAGATTTAGATGCAGATAAGTTTCTATTGAATACATAACCATCTTTTATATCTGTTGTATGATTTAACGAATATCAGATTTTATGGGGAAAAAAATTGAGATACTCATTGTCCTGTTTAGCCCTTGTGCTGTTGAGAGCAGTAACATCACTGGGGTCACTTCCACCCTCTGTTAGGAGCTTGAACAACTCTTAATGGTCCTACTGTGTTGAAGAGGGCCTATGATCAAGGTAGTATTTGGCAGTGTAATCTGTCCAGACAACAGAGTTTTGACACAGCGGGGCTATAGGTTGTGACTGCAGCTTCACTACTTAGTATATCTATCTCTTTGTATGCAAAGAGAGGCAGCAACAAATGTGCCCTTAAGTCATTTCTGTCTTCCTTGTGATTGGGGTAGATTCTGTGCTTGGCCAGAGCCTAAGGTCTTCAGATTATCTGAATTTTACTTGAGCCCTGACTTTAGGAGCTGTTGGTAGGAAACACACAGAGCAGAGCATCATCCTTACCTTCACATACTTAATATGCTGAGGGAACAGAGGTAGTTGCAGCTATTTATTGCCTGAGAAATCTCGTTACGCATGAAATATCCCCGAGGTTGAGGTCTGCTGTCTTTAAGCCTCTTCATGCCACAAGAGCAAGAGAAAAGGCCTTAGGGCAACAGAGAAAATTTGATCCACTCTATTTAGAGGACTTGCTGTACAGCATCTTAGTAGCCATAGTTAAAGTCTTTGCCAAAGTCTGCTAATGCTCTTTTATCAATTAAGCTATTGAGAGCTCAATTAATTATTGCACCGATCTGTTTCAATTTGTCTTCAAACAATGCTAAATCTGTGGAAAAGATGCTGACACTTACTGTGGCATAATTTGTAACTAAAATTTTGATGATTTTTACAACCTGACAAGACTATGGTTTTTAATTTAGCTGAAGAAGACACCTATGGCTACGAGTGCGGGGTGTTCATCCTAAATGACTTTTCTTTAATAGGTTTTCTAATTGTGAGTGCAGAAATAAAGCTTTCTTGCAGATGCTTACAAGGTGCAGTAAACCGGCAAACTGAAATTAATGCCAGGTTCCAGGCTCTGCATTCGTATGACTTCAGTTCCACATGTCTCTTTAAAACTCTCCTAGTAACAGCCAAATTTTTCTCTAAATGAGTGAGTAAGAAGCATTATTAGCAAATGCCTTCCTGTAACGGTCTTCTGTCAGAATTTTTCATTCTGTATAACAGTCATTTGAGGAAAGTACTAAACTGAATCATTCATTTCTTCTTTGAAGTGTGTCACATCTGGATGGAGCATGTGCTTTTTTTGTATATTGTTTCGGAAGATAGTGTACTGATTAATTAATAGTGAGACATTTGAATTCTTAAAACCCTCAGAGCTCAAAACTCCCTTTTCCCATCCCCTAGCACATGATGACTTTCAGTTAAAGGACCTAATCCTGGCAGGCATTGAGCTCAATACTCCACAGCAGGAGATCGTGCTGTATCTTTACAAGGTGTTAGCCGATTTGATAAAGATTTGGTCTAAAGGTGGTTCATTTTTTTTTTCTGGATTTTTTTCTTTTTCTGGGATCTTGTAGAAAAGCTTGTTTTGTTGAAGGACTTTGAGGAGGAGCGTACAGACAAGGAGGGAGGGTGTGCTGCTCGTGAAGGAGGGGAAGAAGGTGCAATGGGGAGATGCAAAGGGACCTTGGTAGAGAATTGGCGCTTTGCAAGGCAGCAAGAAGATGTACCAGCTACCAGAACATCAACGCACAGGCAGAGTCAAAACTGCACAGCTTTCGAAGCAAAGATGAATTGCTTGAACTTAATGCGAAAGGGAAGCAAGAGAGGAGATGTCAGTAAGAGAGGAGCATCAGGGATATTAGAAATGGGTTTTGTTTTGTTCCCCTAGGTGACTTCACTTCTTATCCCTTTTTCATTATTTCAGGTAATTGGCTATCAAATGATCTCCTCGGTTTTGGGACAGCCTAATTTGTTACGATAGCTGTGAGGCCTGTGTGATTCACCTCGTCCATTTTAAGGCTTTGGAAATGTTCTCATACTTTGGTTTTGTATTTGCTTGTAACTGGCTTTGTTGAAATAGAAGCTCAGCATCCAGATCTATTAGTCCATCTGCTCCTTTGTCATACCCATCTACCCATCAGGTCTTTCCCCAGTGCTTCCTGGACAGCATCCACGCAACTTATCCCTCTACACAAGACTTGTATTAATTTTAAATACTTTGAAAGGAAATGGTCACCTTTCAAAGGCTATCTTGATGGTGTAAAGTTGATTTAGCAGCCCACAAGAACAAGGACATATTTTCTGTCAAATTTCTCTGGTCCTCTAACATTTTTTTTGCTTTTGAACTGTCAAACAGCTTCCTGGCTTAGTATCTTCTAGTGCTTGTAGTGGCACAACCAAAGAAAAACCAATGGCCTGTCTTACTCTGGGCAGATGATAGAAAGTACTGTTAAGCATCAGCACTGCTGCTCTCTTTCCAGAAGATTGTATTAGTCACCAGGTGCTGCTTTCTGATCACAGTTTTTACAAGAATCAGTACATCGATGACCAGGGATGTGCAAATTCCGTGGATACTTTCTCATTCTTGATACTTGCATTACGTAAAATGAGTAAAGTATACCATTAATCAGCCAGTTATATAGAGTGTCCTGGCTTACAATGAAGCTTTTTGCTACAGCCTGGTCCTGACAATTTTTTCCAGAGTTTAAGGTCACAGAATCACAGAATCACAGAATGTTGGGGATTGGAAGGGACCTCGAAAGATCATCTAGTCCAATCCCCCTGCCAGAGCAGGAAACTAAACGAAATTACACAGGAAGGCGTCCAGGCGGGTCTTGAATGTCTCCAGAGAAGGAGACTCCACAACCTCCCTGGGCAGCCTGTTCCAGGGCTCTGTCACCCTCACTGTAAAGTAGTTTTTTCTCAAGTTTAAGCGGAACCTCCTGTGTTCCAGCTTACACCCATTGCTCCTTGTTCTATTGTTGGGCATCACTGAGAAGAGCCTGGCTCCATTCTCATGACACTCACCCTTTACACATTTATAAACATCAATGAGGTCTCCCCTCAGTCTCCTCTTCTCCAAGCTAAAGAGCCCCAGCTCCCTCAGCCTTTCCTCATAAGGGAGATGCTCCACTCCCTTAATCATCTTGGTGGCTCTGCGCTGGACTCTCTCAAGCAGTTCCCTGTCCTTCCTGAACTGTGGGGCCCAGAACTGGACACAATATTCCAGATGTGGCCTCACCAGGGCAGAGTAGAGGGGGAGGAGAAGCTCTCTCGACCTACTAACCACACCCCTTCTAATGCACCCCAGGATGCCATTGGCCTTCCTGGCCACGAGGGCACAGTGCTGGCTCATGGTCATCCTGCATGGTCCTTTTTTGGGATTGTTAAGCTTCTCCATGGATATCTTCCCAATAGATCTCTGTCTCCTTTCCGGTCCTTTTTAATTAAATAATACATCTCAGAAAAGTAAAATTGCAAAAGTATGTACAGGTGTGGGCTGTGGGAGGGAAGGAATTGAACTACACTGTCTCAGATGAATTTTATGTGGGTCCTCTTTGCTTGGGTTTCATAAGCAAGTCCAGATTTCTCATCCCTTTTTAACCAAGAGTATGCTGTATTCGGCTCCCAGAATTCATGGACTGTTGTTAAGATGTCACAAAATATTGTCTCAGTAGATCTAAAGTAATGCTGTTGAAGAAAATGAGTTAAATAATGTAAGGGAATAAGATATGTGAAGGCAGAAGTTGGGCTAAATATTCTCATACCTAATGTTTTGTGTTAATGAGCCTGAAAGATATCGGTGCCTATGAGGTTAAAATGGCATTCTCCCTCCCCCATCCCCCCACAGAATTTTCACACTTTTCCTCTGATAATCAGGGTATTGACAAAACGACCTGGAGTACCCGCCAGCTACAGAAACCATTTTTATTCCTTTCATCACAGAGAATTCGGATGTACTAGTTAAAGACTCCCCACTACCATGCATTTGCTAGGTTATATTATCATTCATACAGTGTGTCTTTGAGTGTTTTACGTAACATAACTAATTGGTAATAAAATAATATTGGAATGTAGAAATTGTCACAGAGTTCATTAGACAGTAAGACAGAGCAGTAAAAAGAGAGCCTTGTAGCCTACTGTAAAAAATGTACTGTTAGTCTAGTTTAACTTTTTATTTGCTGTTACCTCCTACTTTTCCAGGAGGACAGAATTCCTCTGAGGAAAAGCTGTTACTCCCTAACACTTGCCAGTGAAACTTAGGACAAGTGACAGATTTCCCTCAGCAGATTCAAGTGTACATCCAAGAACATAAAAAAAAGTTAAGAGATGCTGGACAGAGGCCATGTAGTACCTTGTAGGTTAAAAGAGCAATTTTAAAATCAATACTTTTGTTTAACTGGCAACCAAGGTAGTAGTTTCAGACTGGCTGAAATATGTGGAGTGCAAACCCTTTTCACAAGGACCGTTTTCAGGTTATCCGCACTGGAGTGCTGTGCAAGGTTGCATTGGACATGCACCACTCCTGGGAATTGCAAATAAACTCATCTTGATGTGACAAAATCATGCATAATTATTTTGAAACCCGAGGGAGGTTGAAATGGCTCCAAATTGGTGATGTCCTGTCAGTGATAGACAGGCAGCTGCAGAATTTATAATGGCTCATTTTCCTAGAAGATGAGAAGAAAACCTAAAATAATCTCTTCTGCTGCAGCTTTCATACATATGCACTTCTAATTGAGAGACTCTGAATGGGTTGGAGCCATGGCAAGCCTCTCGAAGCAGCGAGCAGGCACTAACTCTGGCCCGTGCATGCTCAGGCTTTGCTCTTCCTTGGGTTGTATGTACGAGCCTCCTGTGTGGTAGAATCACAGTGAGCGTCTGTGCAAGTGTAGAGGTTACCTGGAGGTAGGAGGAAGCCTCCCATGAGGTTTGCAAGCCTTTGTTGTCCTGCTATTATTTTTATTATTAAAATTACTAGAAAAAAACTGCAAATCTGGTGGGGGACAATTGTCTAGAGCTACCATCAAACAAATAGTTGTCAACCAGCTCTGAAATAGTGTAATGGGTTGAGGAGGACTGTTTCCCACTGTAGCTCCCTGATTCTGGGAAAATCTCTTTCCTCCTCTCAGTATTTATCCTCTAAATTTTTGCCATTTGGAAAAAGAATCCATTTACACCCTGATAATGATATACAACATCCAAAAAAATAAATCAATGTATTGATCTCCTCAGCATATACCAAATTCAAAGTGATGAATCAAAACACAGAAGGTAATTCAGCCAGCTTGGTTCCAGTTCCTTGGCTTTAGGCACAACTAGATATTTTGCAGTCTTATAGCAGGAGACTCTGTTTTTGTTTTTATTGCATGAAGTAACAAGTAGAAAGTGTCTTCATAGCAATTCTTGTGTAAGAAAGTGAGGAGGCAAGAAATGCAACATGTGAGGTCAGGAAGCAGGAAAAAAAAAATTCAAAGCAGAATTTCTTGGTTTTAATCATAATATTCCAGGAAAGGTTAACCAACAAGCAAGAAGAAAAATAAATCTTTAACTGTTGCCTGATATTAAACATAAAGCAAAAGGTTGCAGATCTTCTTCCTCTTCAGCCAAGGCAACTTCTGCTGCCTGGTGTGTGGCATCAGCCTGGTTATTCACTGGAGTGAACTGAGTTTACTTCAGAAATCACTAAAGTTTTCACAACTGAGGCTCTGCCTGCTCTATTTGGCTGCTGAGGTTCAGGTCCTCCTGCCTTTCCCCCTCCCACCTGGGTGCTGTGGTTGCCTTTGCATGCAATGCACTTGTACCATTGCACAACTGGAAATCAGTTCAGTGCCACAGGAGCTGGACATTTAATGTGAGCAGGCAGGGAAGGAAAACCATATTTTTTCTTGTTTGAAGTGGGAAAATTGTTGAGGAAGGAGGAAGGAGGGAAACTAGATAGGTAGATAGTTCCTGGAAATGGCAAAAATATTCCTTTTTTAAGGAAGATCAGAGAAGTAATAGCAACTTTTAAAAAAGTCATTGCATTTGTGGTGCAGTCTAAGACAAAAAGTTCAGTTTTCTGAAAATTGGCTTGGTCCCCAAAATCAGAACACCTCAAACCATGTGCTGCCTTTGAAAACCTGACCCTTTTTATTTAGGTGGCATTAAAATAAGTGAAATAGAGGAACATAAAAAAGTACTGTAACATGCAGAAAAACGTAAGACTAAAAAAAGAAAAGCTGAACAAAAAGACCTCAACGTATCTGCTTGACATACTAAAATAGTTCTGTTTTCTTGAAAATGTTTATTGGAAAATGCATTACAAAACCTTGTAACAGCTGGAATATGGTGATCTAATTGCTGCTTCAATAGCGCTGTGAACATGCAAACATATTTCCTATGCAAAATGTCAAAAAGGCAGCAATCAAAGTGAGGCTTTAAGCTTCAAAACAAAGACACAATGAGCTGATTTGTAAACATTTATTTCTAAGGTTATGTTTAAAACCAAAAAAGAACAGCATAAGTTTGAAGACAGTGCAATGATTCTTTTTTCAAAACATAAGATCTGGAGAGAAGAGAGGTTTACTGGTTAAAAACACTTGGTCTGCACTAAGATTTCATTCCCAGTGGTGCTGGAGCTCCCTGAAACAGTGTATTTCTTCCCATTCAAACAAGGAACAAATCTTTGGGTAAGGGAGTGGGATTTTTGCCACTAAAAGAACACAGAGACGCCTGAACATCCTTCCTGTGCAGATCAGAAGTCACAGTTTACCTTCATTTGCACTGTTACACCCTTTCTTTAGATGTCATTGGCTTTGACGTGGGACTCGGGTCAATGACAACGTTGACTTTCACTACTGATGTTGAGTGATTTACACCGGTGTGGTTAGTGTAACACCACAGGCACTGCTTGGCTTACACGGGTGTGAAATCAGAACCAGTCAAAATGAACGCACCCGCTCTGCACCAAACTGTGCCAGCAGCATACAATGAAAATCCTCTTAAATATATGCTTGATAAAGAAGTAAATCAGTTTGAGGAGTAAATTTACTTTTCACCAAGGCCATCCATTTGTAAGGCTCTTACTGTATTGTGCTTGCAAATAACATTTATTTCTGTAGTGTAAATATGCAAGAGTTCATTTTAATAAAAAGTAAGCCCTAAAATAAGATAAACCCCATGACTAGACTTGCATTGAAGATTTAAAGTGCATTCATCTGCTGTTTTTCTATATAAATATTCATTGGTTTAGTGCTCTCAGGTGTTGGAACTTTTAATCTGCATTCAGATGGAGGTACTTTAATCAGAGAGTTCATAAAAGTCTCTAACTTTTTTCATAAAAAATAGAGTAGTAGATATAACAGAGGGTTGCAAAAGCTTAAAAAAAGCTAAACTGCAGCTCTAGGAGGAAAAAAAAAGTAAACACCAAATGGCATTTTGTGCCATAATATCAATATTCTATTAAAAATAAATCTCTCACTGTTAGACTGAAGAGTCTCAAACAACCTGTCACTTTACTGCAGTCTTCAGAGATGACTGATAATGGGTAAAAAATCCCATAACATCTGTTTACCATGTACTCACACAAACTGTTAGGAATGTTTTTAAATGTCAGCAGTAATGTATGCATGTATTAGCTATCACAGAGCACCAGCTCAACAAAGACAGCATCACTGCCACGCTGGGGGCTCACGCTCTAAATTAGGGAGGTCAAGTGGTGGAGATAGAAGCCGAGTGCATTTGAAACCATATTGTTTGCCTTCTGAAAACTGGAAGAAATTGTGCAGTCAGCTGCAGTAACCGTGCCGACGTACAGAGTTTGTACACTTTGAACATAGCTAAGTGGGATTATGGTAAATCTTTCCATTGCAAGAAGGTTAATCATGAAAGGCACCGAATTTAAGGTCAGTAGGATGCGTGTGGGGGGTAATGTGGTTTAGGCTGTCTTTTGCATTAGCAAGGTATCACATTTCATTTGGGAACCTAAGCGTTCATCAAGTGTGGAATGTCATATAGGCGCAGTTGCTGACTAAACAGTGTCTGTGTGACAGCATTGTTAGCAGCGCTGTATTACTTGACAATTCTGCACTACTTAACTATGGAGATATGCTACAGGGCATGTTGTCCTGACAAAGTCATCGTGCTACAAGCCACTTTCCACGCTGAAATTCATAAATCAGTCCCCCCCCTCCCCCACCCCATTACTCCATAATTGAAATCTCTTTTCTTTTTAGTGTGTGCAGGTTTTTTCTTGTTTGCCACCAAGAGCGTACGTTGTTGAACATTAGTTCTTAAGTCAAAATGTGCAAAGAGGGTTTTGCTAAATCATCAAGTAAATACATCAGTTTCCGTCCTCCCAGAATGCGGTAAGCTTGGGTCTGTCATAAAAGTTGTGTGAGGTGCTGTCTGTTAAGCAAAGTGAGAGTCAAAGCAGATTGCAGAGATAAATTAATTCATAGTACTGCTGTTTTCAGTCTCCCGGACAAGTAGCCAGTTCAGCAGACACAGGTGTTGGCACAGACACACCACCAAATTAACTGAGGATCCATGGTGGCCATGGTGCATGGCCAGGCTGCCACAAGCAGCATGTGAAGCCCATCAGCGTGTTTACTCTGAATACAAGGATCCACGTGCTGGGTTAACCAGGAGGAGTGGTGCAGAGCAATGGACCATTTGAATGCAGAGCGTACTTGCTGCTTTGCTACTCCCCTGTCCCATGGTGGGCATTTTGGAGCTGCCCATAAATGTATGCCCTATATGGTATATGCCCTTTTATGAGTGAAGTGAACTCTACTGAGCATTCGTTAGAGAGTCTCCTGTCCTGACATTTGTTTTATGTAGGTATGGTCCATGATGGCTGATAGGCACTTTCCATTGAGTCGTAGTGGCCTTTAAATCTGGCAGTTAAAAAAAAAAATCCAAAAAAGAGCAGAGATAGATCAAGGACATTATGTTCTTGATGAAACAGACTGAAATCCCTGAACAACAAAGAGAGGTTTTTTTTCTTCTTTAATTATCTAGATCATTTGGCCAGCTGTGAGCCATGAACCCAGCTGGTCAGCTGTGGGTGTGAAAGGGAGGTCCACTGGGTTGCTTTGTTAGTGTAACTCTTTAGTCCACATTAAAAACTAAACATAAATATTCCCTTCATTGCAAAAATGATTCCTTAAGCTCAGAGGCAAGGTATCTGGGATGGGCAGGTAGAAGAGTCTGTTAGGAGATAGTTTCACTGCTTGGATCAGCAAGGTCCTGATTCACCTTAGCAAGGGAAGTGGCGCGGGGGGCTGGCCAGCTTCTCGGTCGGCTGCTTTAGTTGGATCTTAGCAGAGCCACGATCCAATTCTCTAACTTCCGCAGTGGGTAATTGCAATTGAATTAGAGCCTCGAGAAAGTAATTATGAGAGGCATTGTGGAACACCCTGCTAACCCAGCAGTAAATTAAACCACAGACTGGGAACAACTGGAGATAGTGAGATTAGAGCTTGCTTTTGGAATTTTTTTTCACTTCTGGTAAGTGTATGCCTTTCTTTTTTCCACTTCTAAGGCTGAACGTTGGCCCTTGGAGTGGTAGGCTGGAGTTGCTCCTGTGATCAGCCAGGAAGAGAAGCTCCGTAGCTGAGAAAAGGTTCTGAAACTAGACAGGAGAAAATACATTGGCTTTAGAGCTGGAAAAAAGTCCTTGAAAGCAGATAGGAGAGATCCAAAGTTGAACACTCGGTGAAAGACTTGGTTTAAAAAACACTGCAAGTTTCCTTGCCTGCCTTATTTTATATGTATGTATAAAATAGTTACATAATACAGATACTTAAGTATAAGGACTTAAAATATTTCAAGATGGAAGAACTTGATTTCAGAAAAACTGCTTTAAATTAATTACTTGTGCACAAGCAAACCTTGAAGTGTGAAACACTTAATCATGGGACTAAACAGCAATTTCAGAGGGCCAATTTCTGCAACTTTTATTCATGTAACTGGTTCGGAAATTATTGACAGGCTTTTTCATTTTTTACTGTTAAATGTTTAATTCACAACCAGCTCAAAAGTACTCTTTTCAGGCATCAAAGAAGTTACCACTGCAAAATTACGGTTGAGTTATTTCCCCAAATGATGCATCATTTTTGAATATTGTGCAAAATACATTCTAAGGAGCAGAGAGCTGTCTTTTGACCTTTTAGAAAACTATAATTTTTTGTATGCCTTTATTACTGCCCTAGTAAAATTCAGAATATACTCTTATTTTTATATGAATTTTAACCCGTCCCATGCTTTGATCTTACACTGATACACTGATTTTTCCCAGCTGAGGATCTGATCCAGTTCAGACTCAGCTTTTTTAGGCAATTGTGCTATTTGTGAAAATCATTCCTAATCTGAATTTTCAGCTGTAATTTCGGAATAGAGGAAATGTCCGTATTTGGCAGATAAAAACCCCGTGATAAAGCCCAAGTAGGAACATGGTGCATCAGTGAGCAAAGCAGAAAATGGGACTGGGCTCCTCCTTGCTTCATGGGATTAGAATAGCATCCCTGAAACAGCAGAAGTCTGTTGGGATATCAGAGCAATTTACATGTCCTTTCAGCTTTTACAGCAGGCTCTTCATGGCTGGCCAGTCCTTCATTGTGAGCCCCTTGAGTTTGGAAAGTCCCTCAGACCAAATCAGAAATAACTGCTGCTAATATAGATGTTCCTATATTTGGATTTTCAGCACAGCTCTCTTCTCAGGGCACGTCTGCACAGCAGTGATAAATTGTAGACAGCCTCCTTTCCCACATCACACTCTTCGTTCTTGCTTGCATTAATGTATTTGCAGCTGAACAGAAGTCTGGAATGTGTAAGTGGTGATAACTCTTTACGTTACTTTAAAACATTTTACTTGGCCTCTCTCATCTGGATATTTGAGATGGTCATAACTCTAATTCCAGAAAGAGATGAGAGTAGTCAAATGCTCAGAGGCAAAATGTGTTTTGTGCTGGTTTCCCTACTGCCTACCTGCTCCCTGAGAGGCAGCAGGGAAAGGGTGCTGTGTCCCCTGAAAATTGTTCTCAGCTCATTTTTTATTATGTAAACTGAACACAGGACTGTATATGTAATTCATATACATGCATACGTATGTATGCATATGTACCATACGAGTTCATGAAGTGGAAAGAACCTGTGACAGTCTGGGATTGCAGATTCTGTCATTGGGCTGGAATTTGGGACATTCCTTAATCCCCACAGTGAGTGCTCAGTTTTGCCTCCTGATGTTTCATAACAACTCCTGATGTGTGTTTGACATGACTGCTGTCCCTTAACATTAGTTTTCAGGCAGTGAAACAAATGCATGAGCAGCTCTATTTCTTCACTTACCCCTTGTTTTATGAGGCTTCTGTGTAGTTCTCCAATATCCTCCATCCAAGGTCCTTTTCGGGCAGGAATGAATTGGACATCTCGATGGCCATATGGTGGTATCCTGCTTTTGTACAGGGATAGGAAGACTAGGGCAGAAGAAGCTAAGTCATGCAGGTGATTGCAGAAGCTTTTCTTTGTATTTTAGCTCAAATGTAGACAAAAAACTCACTGAAAATTGGATGTGTTTTGGAAACTGGAAGTACATTCCTTGGGTGCTCTTGAAAACATTGTCTTGTATGAGTTTCCCACAATCAATATAAATACCAAATATTTTTTCCTATGGAAAGTATAGCACCTAGCACTGTATTATCTAACAGTGGATTGCACATAGTAACACACTGAGAGCTTCTGTTTCATGATTCTTGGTTGCATGTTCCAACCAAAAGACCGATTTCCTTATTTCTGTCCTACAAAAGTAGATACTTAAGAAGTAAGTATCTTGGATTTTATATGCTGTTTGGATGATTTGAAGAGGAACATTTACATCACCCCCGAATTTTGTCCATAGCTTTGTTCAGCATGATACAGTTTCACAAGAGCTGCCTGTAAGTGGTATTTCTCAACATAGATTTTTAAAAGGAAGTCAAACCTACTTTGGAAAGCAGACATTCACAGAAGCACATAAAAAATGTAACAATGAAAACAATTGCAATCCTCTAGAATTAGGCATGGGAAGAGGCCTTCTCCTAATACGTGAGACATCGTCGTCTTGAAAATAAATGTCTCAGAGTTATTTGTCTGTATTTTACTTTTGGTCTAGTAACTGGCAACTTGTGCAGCCCTATGGAGTTCACCAATTTACACCTCTATACCACCATTTTCTGATCAGACATTGTTACTGACTACCTCATGACTCCTGTAAGAATGTGTTATAGGGGTGATGCAAAATTCTGGTCTCAATTAAGCTGATACAAATCCATGGTATTTTGCCTCATCTTTTGTGAGTTTGTCTGGATTTTATATTTGGTTGTTGATCTACTTGTAGTTTTACTTAGAGAAGACTATGAGAAGCAGTCTGTTCTGGCTTAGACCTTGCTTTCTTCTCCTATGCTTTTACTTCAAATGTAGGACATGAACTTGGGTTCACTGGCAGTACCATACCCAACTTTCAGGAGGCACATTTCTTCATCTCCAATCTATCAATGTTTCTGTCTATTGCTGTGTAACATATGGTGCTGATTCTTACTAAATAACAGTGATTTACAGTTTGTAAATGTCTAACTTTTAATTCTACATTATTTAGAAATCGATACTTAATTTGAATCGATTGTATTTCTACACTCTCACCTTTTTTTTTTTTTTTTTTCTTTTTAAGAAAAAGGCTGACTCTGGCAGTGGTGGATGACAATCAAATTTCTCCACTAAAAATTCTCCAAAGTCTTCCTCTGGTTGTCCACATACAACGATAGCCCCATTCTAAAATGCTCATGTTTTCTCATTATTAGAATAAAACGTTGCGGTTTTGATATTGCTGGTGGTGATTTGAGTGATGCAATGCTAATGACTCCAATGGATATACTTCTGATTTGCATTGAGATTGCAGAAAAGCAGGACTGTTCCCCAGATGGAGAAAAATTAAAAGTCCGGAGCTCAGTTCTTGCCTGCTTTGCATAACGTATGGTCGCTTGCAGGATGGGTGCAAAACTTAAGATTTAAGAGTGTGGGCAGTCAGATTTTTCTGGTTTTTAAAAGTGAGATGGTGGGTGGATGAGGAGTAGCTACTTGAGCGTGGCGTCCTTGGAGACTATGACATTTTCATTTACAGTTTGCAAAATAGGGTGAATAATACAACATCCGTAAATCAAAGTGTTGTTGAAAAGACTAATTATTTCTAAGTACACTGAAGCTAAATGCAAGTACTAATAACTAGAATTTGTAAAATGCTAGTTTTAGAGCCCTGTGGATTGATTGATTGGCACTGAACAGACGAGTATTGAGAGATCTGGAAATTCTTTCCTGTTAAGATAACAACTGTTGTTATGGAGGCCTAAAGAAATTTGGTGTTATCAAATACAAAGGAAAATGTAATGATTCGATAAAACCAGAGAGTGGATTTCTTATTTTCAGAGTAGGAATGTAAAGACTTTACATAAAATAATTGTAGGAGGAAAATTTTAGTAAGTTTGCTGTTCCCAGCATTTTTTTGGCATTGTGGTGTCTAGCACAAGGGCTCTTGAGTGTATCCTAGACTGCAGTTGCTGGTGCCCTTCTTAGGCAAAAGAGTAATCTTGTAATCTGGGTACCCAGTGCCCCATCTTCCTAGCTCTGCCAGCTTCAGCTTCAGAGTGATGGTCCCCTTCATGGACGACATGATCAAGAATGAAAGGAAAATAGATTTAGCCAAGTAATTTTTTGCCCAGCGTGTTCAAGTGTTACAGGATCCTAGAAAGACACCAGTCAACCGTTGCATTGGACCCATGACTTCCTTTTCTTTCCTTTTGAGAGTGCAGAGTTAATGTCCTCTGGTTATAAGCCTTTCTTGTCCCCTCAGCCTGATTCTCTTCTACAATTTTTACATCTTCTCTTGCCTTCGGTAAGAAAAATCCCAAGCATTAGCCCTGCCTGTTGGTTTCTGTATGGAGAACCATTAAGAGGCAATGGAGCTACTTGCCGGAGCACAGGAAAAAAACAGAATTCATGATTTCTCTGTTGTTATCTGTAGCAAGCAGAAATGCACTCTTACAAAATGGAAGTTCTACTTCACAGAGCAGGCTCTGATCCAACATGATAAAATACATGTTGTCTACCAGATAACAGGCATTTTGCATTCAGATAAGGGCATGTTTGCAATGTGTCACAAGCACAACTAACAGAAACACTAGAGATGCAATGATTTAAATTTTTTAAAGATTTGGATACCAGATGTGACTCAAAACATTTTTCTTGAAAATCCTGCTCTCACTTTGGTGGGTTACATATATATA
>NW_010296900.1:5265-13600 GCF_000700745.2 Antrostomus carolinensis | reverse complement strand
GCCTGTGCGAGGTGGAGCCCTCTGACGGGGCTGGAGGTGGTTGGTTCCCTCACTGTGCCCTTCCTCGGGGGGAGCAGAGCAGCCCTGTGCTGAGTGACCCCTCTGTCCTGGGCTGGGTGCGTGTTCATGGGGGAGTCGTGTCATGAGGCAGCCAAGGATCCTTGGGATGGAGCAGCTCTGCTGTGAGGACAGGCTGAGAGAGTTGGGGCTGTTGAGCCTGGAGAAGAGAAGGCTCCAGGGAGACCTTCTAGTGGCCTCCCAGTACCTGAAGGGGCTCCAGGAAGGCTGGGGAGGGACATTTATAAGGGCCTGCAGTGACAGGACAAGGGGAAATGGTTTCAAACTAAGAGGGGAGATTTAGATGAGATGCAAGGAAGATATTTTTTACACTGAGGGTGGTGAGACACTGGCCCAGGTTGCCCAGAGAGGTGGTAGAAGCCCCATCCCTGGAAACACTCCAGGTGAGGTTGGATGGGGCTGGTTGGAGATGTCCCTGCTCACTGCAGGTGACCTTTAAAAGTCTCTTCCAACTCAAACCATTCCACGATTCTGTCCCAAGCTGGATAAATATCATCCTCAACTTTGTCTCTTCCTCTGCCACACTGTTCACCTTCCACCATCCAGCTTTGTCGGCACGTTCTTGTGAAGACCGTTCACCTACTGGTCACAGCTTCTACCGAGTATAATCTGATTGTTGTTTTAGCAGAGCCTTTTTATGATGACACGTTTTCATTAGGATGCCAGCAACGTCTACAAGTCCTAGCACCTCTTCTTGTTTCATAAGACAGCTAAAACTTAAAAGAGGTTTCTAATTGGGTTCTCCAAACCCAGCTGGTCTCAAACTCTTGCCTTGATGTGGAGATGGACTGAGGTGAAAGCAGCGGGTGACCTCAATTCTTTCTCCACAAACAGAGCACATCAGACCAGCTCTCTGTGTCATTCAGACATTCATACAAGGCAGAGGTAGGTGATGGCTTGTATACATACCATGATCTATGGATAATGATAATCCAACTGCTTCTCTGACTGGGTCAGGTAGGGAGGTGGGCAGGAGAAGAATAGCAATGTGAAGACTTTGGCTGGAGATAGAATAGCTGCTGGTAGTTGGCTTAATACAAAGGTTATGGTGATTGATATTTCTGGTATGTGAGCAATATATTTCCCCAGAGGTGCTGGAAAGAGCCCAGGAGCACTTGGAGCAGCCCCACAGCATCAGGAATGACCTGAGAGGATCCTGAGGAGACCTGGGAGAGACCTTCATCAGCCCCAGAGGTGCCCAGACAGGACTAGGAAGACACACACACGTCTCATCCTCCACATTTGAAGCCAGAATGCAGGAGGTTTATGCAGTTTACTCTGCGATAGCTGAGTAATGCAAAGGCTTGAGGGTCCAGATTTATCCCACCTAATTATAGACATTGATTTGAGGAGCTAACTCTGGGCTGCATTCACACCAGAGTCAGTGGAAAGGGATGGCTCAGCCCACTCCAGCTCTGAATAGCCCTCTGACGACACCTTTCTGTTCTCTTTAAAGGTGTTTGAAGTGACCAAACCAAAAAAATCTCAGTATTATTTAAGTATCCAAGGCAGCTGGGATGAATCTGGATCAGACTTGCTCAAGATTTCACACAAGGCTGTAATAATCAGTAAAAAGCAGCTTTTCATCCAGGATTTGGTGCCATCTCTTTGGAGTAACGTAAAAAAAAAAAGGAATACTCTCTTTTTTCCTGACTACAAAGAGAGAATGCAGAATGTCTTGCTTGTGTTCTGCTGTCTAGGAAGGTACATTCAGCATGAATTCTCACTGAGGCGTACTCAGAGCAGCGTTAACCAAGCTGCTGTGCTCGTGGAGCCCTAGAAAACTGTCCCTAAAATGGAGCTGGAGGAGCCACTGCAGGGCTAGTAGGAGGTTTGCTGGTACAAGTGCTGCTGTATTTAATGCAGATACAGGTTTTTGGGAGTTTTTTTTTTCAGCCCAGGCCAGAAAGTAAAGGACTGCACATCAGTAACAAAGATTTATTTCCTTACTTTGTTAGAAATCATGAGCCTTTGTAGCTGATGCTTCTCACAGCTTACTGCTTCAGCCCTCACTGCCTTTAATGTTTGGGAAGCTGTTGTATAATGTGGAGTGAGAAATGGTTGCCACCCCCAGCATTCCCAGTGGCAGCAAAAAAAGTGGAAATACTCTGTTTTGTCAAGACTTTGTGATATTTATCTCCAAAATACCAGCAGGATGGCACCCAGCAGAGCAGGGGATGGTATCCTGTGGAGTACCTACAACTTTGCTCCTGTGATTGACCCTCCCAAGGTTTCCCTGGGAGATTGAGTCAACTACAAATCTATAGGTAAGGAGCCATCTCACATTATTCATACAACACTTATTTTTGCTGATTCTGTCCCAGTCAGCCAGTACTTCTCTTCACAGCTACACACAGATCCACAGGAAATGACAATTCTATTTTAAATATTTTTTGCATTTTTTAATATGAAATTAAAATGCCAGTATTTCTAAGCAGTCTGTGAGGAGGAAAACAGCCAAGCTGCCAGGAATCTCCATGGAGAGCTGCTGGAGCTGCCGACCATTTTAACCCTGCAACTTCTAATACTGTGGCAACCCAGCAACCTAATTAACATGTACCAGGCAATGAGCTGGCAAGTAACGAGGCAGGTTCCTGCCAGAACCTTGTCTCACATGAAACATTCCTTCAAAGGCAAAAACCATCTGTAGGAAACACTGACAATTGGGCAAATTCTGAGAGGAAAAGGAAAAAAAAAATGCCACATTCTATGGTCCTGCCTGAGGAAAATGCTGAAGTGTGTTTCTAATTGTTGTTGGTTTAATGAACAGCCTGCACAGAGATGCTGCTGAGGAGCGCCGGAGCAAGGGGCAGTTGGAAAGCAGTTGGGATGGCAGAGAAGGGAACAGCTCGACCTGGATGGGGAGGTACGTGGCTCATCTTGCACTGAAGACATCTGTTTTATCTGGTATTTGATTTCTTTAGAAGCTTTCCTCAAATCTTGCTGCAAGTCACAAGTAAGGAGTGACTTGCACCTCATTGAGATGCTTCTGAATTTCCCACCTGGAAGTTTGCTGTATCAATTAATTGTTGTAACAGGGATACTAGAAACCATTAGGACCCAAAGTCCTAAAGGGGCCTACAAGAAAGCTGGGGAAGGACTTTTCATAAGGGCAGTTAATGAAAAAACAAGGGGAAATGGGTTTAAACTGAAAGAGGGGAGGTTTAGATGAGATATTAGGAAGAAGTTCTTCACTGTGAGGGTGGTCAGACACTGGCCCAGGTTGGCCAGAGAAGTTGTGGCTGCTCCTCCCTGGAAGTGTTGAAGGCCAGGTTGGATGAGGCTTTGAGCAACCTGGTCTAGTGGAAGGTGTCCCTGCTGCTGGCAGGGGGGTTGGGACTGGATGAGCTTTAAGGTCCCTTCCAACCCAAATCATTCTATGATTGTATGAAAGTGCCTGGGTATGATCCAAAGAAAGACATGGTAGTGAAGTTAAAACTAAGTTGGAAATTGCATTTCTGTTTTGTTGAACTAATATACTAATTATTTTAAAACTTTTAAGTGTAATTGGGGTTTTTTTGGTTTTTTTAACTATCTGTACTGCTTTCAGCATGGAAACAGATTTTGCTGTGAATACAGTTGGTTTGAGCAGCACGGGGAGATACTTTCCTTAACTTTGGAGTTTTGCATTCCCCTTTCAGTGAACCTAAAGTTTGGATGAGGCTTTGAGCAACCTGGTCTAGTGGAAGGTGTCCCTGCTGCTGGCAGGGGGGTTGGGACTGGATGAGCTTTAAGGTCCCTCCCAACCCAAACCAGTCTGGGATTCTATAACCAGTGTTCTTTCTGTGCTGTGACGTATACAGAGACGATCCCTCCCCTTGTCAGGCAGGCAGACAGCAGCTCTAATTCTTCTCTCGATGTTTAACCAGCAAGATAGCAGCCTGTGTCTCTGAAATAGCATCCTACTCCAAATGAAGACTCATACCTGGAGCTGGGATGATGTTGGGGTTGGCAGGAGCCCAAACAGAAATCAAAGAACTAATTTGGTGTATAGAGGTAAAAATCTGAAGCTTTGAGTTCAAGAGATGGACACTGCAGAAGGAACTGGGTGGAAGGCAGCTTCCAGAACTTGAAAAGCTTTTGGTGTTGGGGTCGTTCCAGGTTTGTGGTAACACTGAATCACGATGTGGGTATGTGCAGACCTTTTGTCATTCTCACCTTTCAGATTGTTCCTTCTAAGGATAAACAAGACTTTATTTTCTGGAAATTATTGCTCCTGAGAGATGGAAGTTATTGAAGGTGAGAGGCTGCTTCCAGAGACTGATGAGTGAGATGTGCAGTTGTGGGATTCCTCCTTGAGGGAAATAGGAACAGCTGAAGGGGATCAAGCCACCAGTCCATCCAGTATCTCCCCTCTAATGATCAACTGCAGTTGCCAAAGAAGAAGGCAGCAAACTTATACAGATGTGGCAGGTAGTTCAGGAAATTCTTTAGCCACAAGCAAGTAACTTTTTATTTAATAGCCCCAATGGATTATTTGCAATTTATCTAATCACCTTTTGCAGCCATGTAAACTTTTGGCATAAATGATGAATCCCATGGTTTAACCACAGGCTGTGTGGATAAATCATAGAATGGTTTGGGTTGGAAGGGACCCTCAAAGGTCATCTAATCCACTCCCCCTGCAGTGAGCAGGGACATCTTCACTAGAGCAGGTTGCTCAGAGCCCCATCAAGCCTGACCTTGAATATCTCCAGGGATGGGGCCCCCACAACCTCTCTGGGCAACCTGTTCCAATGATCTACCACCCTCATATTAAGAACTTTTTCCTAATATCCAACCTAAAACGACCCTTTTCTAGTTTAAAACCATCACCCCTTGTCCTATTAAATGGAAGAGCTCCTTCCATTTGGTTTGATGATTTCCACTGAGCTCCTCAGTGCAGAAGGCAGCTGTGAGCTCACACTCCAAAGCTCACACTCAAGGGTCTTAAACATTGTCAGTGATTTCCATGAAACAGAAGGTGACGCTAAACCAGCTTTTACTTGACGTAAGGTTCAGCATTAATTGGCTCTTTACATCTCCTGCATGTATAAAACCAGGGAGCTTTGAACACTGTTCCTGTGAAGTTTCCCTCATTCGGTTCCACAGCTCCACTGCTGTACGTTGTCCAGCGATGAGCACCATAGATATATCACCTTCTTTCACTCAGAAGATCCGTTTCTCCCGAGAATTTCCAACAAGAAGTGGTGACTGATTTTGATCATGAGGTGTGCATATGTTGACACCCCCTGCTGTGAGCAAAAATAAGCTTTCCTTCACACAAAAGTTGATTTTATCATTCCTCTGTCTCTCCCAAACCTCATCTTCTTCATTCCCAGTGCAGTCCTTTTCCTATTAGGGATTATTTTATCTCCCTTTTGTTTCCAGGAGAGCCTTTATCCATATTGCATGCTAGCACCCATCTCCCTGCATAGAGACCTTCTCCCACTAACACCACAGCTTCTGAAATCACTGATTAGAGCAGCTTTCTCATCCCACACATGGAGAGCTTCCATACTGCAGTGTGTCTGTCATCTGTGTCCACATCAGGAGGCTCCTTGACAAGTTTCCAGACAAGCCTGCTTGCTGATTTATTTGATTTGTGGTGGGACCAGCTACTAGCTGCGTTGATTTCCTAAGGTTTAAGGCGCTGTCCTGCCAGCCTCCCTCTTGTGACTCATCCCTGTCATTACACACTCAGGGAGGAACAGCTTATGCTCTGTGTTTATCTGACTTGAAGAGAGGATCTAAAAGCACCCTACTGCAAGAAGGTGCTCTGAAGATCTCGTATTGAGGGCGTAGTGGGAAGCAGGGAAGCAGGTCAAAGACACCTCTTCTGCCCATGTATGAGTATGTGTGGGGGGAATGGGGTGTGCCACGCTCACAAAACATCATAGAATCATAGAATGGTTTGGGTTGGAAGGGACCTTAAAGCTCATCCAGTCCCACCCCCCCTGCCAGCAGCAGGGACACCTTCCACTAGACCAGGTTGCTCAAAGCCTCATCCAGCCTGGCCTTAAACACTTCCAGGGAGGAGCAGCCACAACTTCCTTGGGCAACCTGTTCCAGTGTCTGACCACCCTCACAGTGAAGAACTTCTTCCTAATATCTCATCTAAACCTCCCCTCTTTCAGCTTAAACCCATTTCCCCTTGTTTTGTCATTAACTGCCCTTATGAAAAGTCCTTCCCCAGCTTTCTTGTAGCCCCTTCAGGTACTGGGAGGCCACTAGAAGGTCTCCCCAGAGCCTTCTCTTCTCCAGGCTGAACAGCCCCAACTCTCTCAGCCTGTCCTCACAGCAGAGCTGCTCCAGCCCTCACATCATCCTGGTGGCCTCCTCTGGACTTGTTCCAGCTGCTCCAGGTCTCTCTTGTGTTGGGGGCTCCAGAACTGGACGCAGTATTCCAGGTGGGGTCTCAGGAGAGCAGAGTAGAGGGGGAGAATCACCTCCCTCGACCTGCTGGACACGCTGCTCTGGGTGCAGCCCAGGATATGGGGCCCATCCACGTGCGTCCTGTGAAATACCTGTACTTCAAAAAGCAGCGCTTACCTACGGCCCTGCCTCGGAGAGGGAGGTTAGGGCTCAGCTTAGGTCTTTCTCCTGCAACCACAGGAACCTGGGTGCATCAGAAGGGGAAGAAAGAAACAACTCTGGCCCTGTGGTGATGAACTTCGTACTGCAGAACGAGCCTGCAGGCAGTAAACCATTATTCCTCTCAATTTTCATGGGAATTATTACAACCCAGATGGAATGTACTTGGTTGGGAATCCGTGATGCTTTAGAAATGGTCTCAACTGGAAGAAAGACAGGAGCTCATAGACTCCTACAAACATGCTGAAATGAAATTTTGGCCTGTCTAGCCAGCAGCAGCCAAACCTATTGTGTTTCTGAAGCTCAAATAGAGAAACTGCTTTCTAGTGTCAATTTTTTTAATCTAATACTTTTGATTTCCTTCTTTTTGATACTTGCTGACAACAGCAGAACTGCAATTACATGTGAGCAGACATTATCTGCCAGAAGAACTGTTGTGGTTCAGCCTGAGTGAGAAGGGATGGAGCTAGGCATAAAGAACTTATGGACAGTTAGAAAATCCTCACTATTAGTCATTTCCACAACTGCATTGTAACCAAAGGGCTGCAAACATCTTGGCTTCAAAGTGAGTGAGTTAATCTAGAATCTTCTCTTAAGCAGATTTCTGCTGCCCAGGTAATCTGGGGATTAGTTCTGCAATCTGACGCAGTGCTGACGGGAAGGAGCTGCTTCTACAGAGAGCTGGGAGAGAGGAATATGTCACTTTCATTAGTTTCTAGTTTAGGTTCCAAATTTTATGGGGTTTTTTGCCTTTTTTTATGACTAAAAACACACTTTGGGTCTTTTAAAATACCAGTTTAGCTCATTGTCTAGTAAATACATCTATAAGTGGGGGTTTTTTCTGCCAGACAGAAAGAGAATGATACTCACTGTTAATGCTGCTCGTTCCAAGAGTCATTTAATGAGAACAAATACAGGTCCTGCCCCTGCCTGTCCCCACCATCTGCCCGCAGGAGAAGCCACCAGTGACAGTGTTTGGAAGGAGTGATGGGAAAGGAGGGAGCAGACCTGCTGCCTGCAGCGTGTGGACCGTTGAGGAAAGACCTTCAGCCATCGAAATGTCTCGCTGTGCTGATGAGAACAGCAGCTTTCAGCTCAAGAGTTCAAGATCTGCTCTAGATCAAGTGGCTGTGGGTTGTCTTTGCATCACAGGGTGGTGGCTTGATGTCAAATGGTGGCTCAAGGATTATGGATTTAATAGGGCAAGTTAGGCCACCTGTATGTGCCATCACTCAGTCCAGCTCAGTGGCACGTGCGAGGCAAAAGTAACGTCTCAGGAGGACGTGCTGAGCTTCTTGCCTAATTTCTCACTTATTATCTGCATGGAAGTCCCAAAGCTTCTAAACAAGAGCTTGGGGAAGTTCTAGCCAACGTCCTTTTCTCTTGGACCCTGTGATTTAGTATTCAAAAATCAAGAAGGTGTAATGACTGAGCAGGCCAGAACACCTGGAGTCCTGAGGTTCCTGGCATCTCACTGGCTCATTTCCATTTCTGACAGTGGTAGGATTCTGGCTGCGTCCCGTTCGGGAGCCCCCATCACAAGAGAGACCTGGAGCAGCTGGAACAAGTCCAGAGAAGGGCCACGAGGATGATGCGAGGGCTGGAGCAGCTCTGCTGTGAGGACAGGCTGAGAGAGTTGGGGCTGTTTGGCCTGGAGAAGAGGAGGCTCCAAGGGGGCCTTATA
>NW_010296900.1:0-5017 GCF_000700745.2 Antrostomus carolinensis | reverse complement strand
GGAAGGTGTCCCTGCTGATGGCAGGGGGGTTGGAACTGGATGAGCTTTAAGGTCCCTTCCAACCCAAACCATTCTATGATTCTATGATTCTTCTTGGGCAGGTTGCAAATCTCAGCCAGGAATCCCTCAGTTCTCCAGTGTGCTGACAGGTCACAGAGCCAGAGCTCTGTTTGATGATTGCATTTCCAGATGCAGGAGGAATGAAATCTCAGGAATTTCCCCAATATCACTGACTCCCTGATAACCTCTTTTTTTTATTGTTTTTTTTTTTTTCTATGCAGGCTTGCCTGAAACCCTCCCACCTTCTTCAGAGGGTTTGAGCAAAGAACACATCCAAGATGTAAACACGTCTTTCATCAACTAAATACTGGCAGCCAGGTTATTCTGCCTGCCTGCCACCGGGGAGAAAGTGCCTTCAGGGGTTCTCATTGTGTACCCCGAAAGCACACAGCATAACAGCTCTGGAGTAAACAGAGGCAAACTCAGCATCCCCCGTCCTCCTCACTGAAACACTCTGTGTCCACAATAAAACCCCTGCTTTGATCTCTTGCCAGGAATAACACAGACAGTCTGTTAAAACATCTTTAATAACATGATCTAATTAAAAATATCTAACGTGCAACTCAAAGAAATGAATATGAAGCTTGTTTTAAATCTCTTTCCACACCCCTCCAGACTTGACTGACAGGTTCCAAACCTTCATTAATTGGCCTGAAAATTTATGAATAACCCAATATTATTGGGGGGGGGTGTCCTATATATGAGTTGGGAGCACAAGGGATTAATAATCAAATTGGAAAGGATTTGGGTGCCATGGTAGCTTTAAAAATCCCACAAGGCACGTCACTGCATCTGTGAGCATTCAAATTCCTGTTTAAAGTCATCTGAAATGAGCTAGAGATACCTGTCCCTTAGGCTTTTAACAGCTCGTGTGTTTAAGTCTCTGAAACCATCCAAGAAGTGAACTTTAAATGCTCTAGTCAAAAGACAGTGTTAATCTGAATCCATCCCTTCACAATAACATGGGGAATTAGTACAGCACCGCATCTTATAGACGAGCAGAGCTGAGCAGAGGAGTCAAGTCCCAGAGGAATCCTGAGTACTGGATTATAAAGTCACTCTGCTCACAGTCTCACATGAAAGTCATTGGACTGACAATTAAACAAGCTGCTGTTCCCGGGTCTGCTCTTGTCTAAAGGACAATATGAGATGAGATACTTCATGTTCAGAGTTAGTGACACAAGCAGTCCAGTGCAAACGAGCGACGTGGTGAACTTCAGCACAGCATACACCTGATTTTCATAGATGTGAAATGAAATGTGTTAATTTAAGTCCTGGTTAAAGAGTTTAAATGGACAGTTTTAACCTGGTGTTTCCATGATGGAGCTGAGAGACAAGAACTCAGCTGCATGTCTGTGACCTTGGTTTCTCCTTTGATGCTCTGCACATCTAGAGACCAAGACCCACTGCTTTTGAAGGATTCTCAGTCAGCAGGAGCATTTGCTGGGAGAGACACGTAGATACCGTCACTGAGGTGGAAGAACAGACAGATCAGTAGTAGCAGGCAGAAATACCTGCTTTTTCCCTAGAACATGGAAGCAAGTTGGCTGTTATGTTCTATTTTAATGCTGTTCCAGTCTTCACTAGTGGTGATACTGCAGGTACCGACTCTCTTGTGGGCATGGAAGAGGACAGAGCATTTTTTTCACACACCACCTCTCTTGATGAGACAGTATTATTCCATATTAACTTTACAACAGCTCAAGGCCTGCCTGCTCAGAGGCATCATTTCATGAGGTTGACATGAATAATCTCAGCTGCAGTGCAAGCAAGACCTGTGCAGGCTGCTCTCTCATTTGGAGAACAAATAACTTGCCATCCACTGGGAATCACAAGCTTCCTTTGGAGCAGGATTCCTTGTCTCCAAGTGCTGTAGTGCAAGTGCCAGCAAGTTGAAAGGAGGCACTGAGGCTCTGGGAGTCCTGCAAGAAAATCACTTGCATCCTCCAGTGATTACACCTGTGTGATTTCTGTCTGTACCCTCCTAACTGCCCTCTGGCAAGAGTATCGAGTCCCAGGATAACTGTCAGTCGTCAAAAACGCTGCTGTTCCTGTTACTGAAGCTGTTTTCCTTGACCATCACTCGGTATGAGATGCGCATGAAAGAGCCAGTCAGCAGCATGACAAAGAGGACAAGGAGCAAAGACCAGACTCCTGGTTCAATCCCTTTGAGGAAGCTTGGGCTGTCCTGGGAGATGGTGTTGGTCAGACTCAGGAGATACCCGAGAGTCCAGCCAGAGGACAGATCACCCATCTGTTGAAATAAAAAGGAGGAGAGGTCAGAAGAGGAGGAGACAGTCTAGACCCCAGCTGCATTTCTGTGCACAGGCCCAAGACCTCCTTATACTTTATTTAGGACTGATCCAAGCATTAGGCTTCAACTGAGAAGCTCTTCCACTCTCAGTGAGCCAAATGCATTTGGCCTTAATTGCTCTGACCAGTCTCACCTGGGGCTTCCACCCACCCCCTCTGCCCATAGGCCTGGGAGCTCCATTTAAGCTCTGGCCTGGGCAGCTGCCTCTTTCCTGAGCTGTGTTGTAGGTGTGTGCTGCTCCTTCTGCTGCCTACCGACTGCTTTTCCCAGCTGGACCTCAGGTCTATGCTGTGGAAGGTTCTGTCTCTGGCCCTGTTGCCTGGGTGAACCTCAGACCTATCTAGTAGGTGTGTCTGGCTTTCCTGGATGGACCCTGGACCTACCTTGTTACCTTGACTGAACTGCTGTCACCAATGTGGCCCTGCTCAGTGGGGACATGCCTTGGCTGGTGAGTTATGAAGAGCTCTGGGAATAGGTTTTCTCTTCTTTTGTGAGGGGGGAGGAACTGAAGCAAATCTTCCTCAGGGACTCCAGTTCCTGAAGCAATTTCAGATTTTATAAGCCAGTTATAAACCCTCACTAGTATAAAGGTGATGGCCAAGAGGTAGGGCAGCATCTTTTGGCTCAGGAAATATTGTCAGCAGTTTGTCCTTAGTGTTAAGTGGTGATCAAGCCATACTTCCTTCCTTGTTGGACACAGATTCTTAGAGATGGTGTTGGTCCAGATAAGGTTTTTGACCCGTTTGTTTCTCAGTGGGGACAACTGTATTGTAGAATCCCAGACTGGTTTGGGTTGGAAGGGACCTTAAAGCTCATCCAGTCCCAACCCCCCTGCCAGCAGCAGGGACACCTTCCACTAGACCAGGTTGCTCAAAGCCTCATCCAACCTGGCCTTCAACACTTCCAGGGAGGGGGCATCCACAACTTCCTTGGGCAACCTATTCCAGTGTCTGACCACCCTCACAGTGAAGAACTTCTTCCTAATATCTCATCTAAACCTCCCCTCTTTCAGCTTAAGTGCAATCTCTATCCCTCTGACACTGGCTTTCTTGCGTATCACAATTGTGAATTTATTTTGCAAAACCATCTTGCTGGAGAAGCCTAGCTTGGAGGAGAGGGAGCAGGTTGGCTTTACTGAACCCAACCTTCCTTTGTATGGAAAATACCACGCTGTAGGTAACTGACCTTCTTCTGGAACGCAGTCCAAACAGACCTGTCAAAGTCAACCGTGTATCCCTTTGTACTGAGATGAAGGATGAAGGCAGACACCAGGCAGTGATCAGCAAGGGTATCCAGGCCTGTGTGGGACTCCTTAACCAGCTGGTGTCATTCCAAAAGAAGATGAGAGGAAATATAAATAAATAAAAGAAGTAAATATTCTGTAGCTGAATTTCAGGGCTTGCTATATCCTCTCCTTTCCTGCTGTGGGTCTGGAGGAGGGGGGTTGTGTCCTGTGCAGACTGAAACTGTGTTTCCTGCACCCACTGGGCTGTGGTTTGGGAATCAGTGTCCTCTCTTAGTGCCTTTGTTCCCATCTTATTAAAGACCAGGCAGTTCCAAGAGCAGCCGGGTCTCTTACAGTTGCCTTGCAAGTGAACTGCTTGGTCTGATTCTCTGCTCTCTAATTAGGCTGAGCTAATGCTGCAGCCTTTTTCTCTCTGTAGGAGCACTAACAAGATCTTTCTTTTCTGTCCAGAAGAGAAAGTTTTAGGGAACTGCTTATGACCTTTGCTACCCCATTAGCAAACCCTGTAGAAATTGTCCAATTTGAATGTTATTGGTCAGTGTAGGTGCAAATGAGGGTGACCTCATAAGCTACCAACTGAGGGAAAGAATTTACAGATTCCACCTAGTTTGATGTCCATGGGCCCAGGTGAAGTTCAAAAGCCCCTGGAGTCTGAGCAAATGTGTTCCTTGCACTTAAGGAGATGAGGAGAACAAGATGACCAAGGTACAGGAGTGAGTACAGAGCTTTCCTGTTTACTCCTTAATATGCAGTAAAAGATACTTGTGGCTTTTCATTTAATGAAGTCCAGGTGTTACCAGCAGCAGCTGGGATTTGAGAGGAAGGAAAATAAGTGGAACTTGTTTCCTCAAAGTAAAAAAACAAAACAAAAACCAAAAAAACCCAGGCACATCCTAATTTTTCTCTGAGGGAGCCAGTAAGTTGTGGCTCTGCCAGTCTGAGCCCCATGGGCTTTTACAACAAGCCGTTTCTTGCTTCCCACTCTCCCTGCACCCTAAATTATTCCACAGTTACCTCTTTGATGGACATCCCACAGAGCCTGTTTACTGCCTGACCCAAGTCAGGAGAAGGTATGGTTTCTCTCATGAAGTCCATGGCCTCAGCAATCACCTACAACAGCAGCAGAGATAACCATCAGGTTGGAGTGCACCTTCATCCTTGCATTGTGTACAGTGCTTACGGGGAGGTTGTGGGGTGTGTTACCAGGGTGCCCTCTCTGTGTGCCTGGGTTGGTGGTTCCAGTGCCTCTGATGGGTACAGGGAAGACAAGTAAATCTGTTACTGTCTGGAGATGGGAACAGGACTGTTTCTAGTTGGATGCAGCAACCTTCCTGCCCCAGCCTGGACAAGCAGACTAGTCCTTATGCTCTGTGGCACCGTGTCATAGAATTGTTTGG
>NW_010296899.1:0-3070 GCF_000700745.2 Antrostomus carolinensis | reverse complement strand
TCCCTCCAGCATCTCAACCCACCCACCCAGCCTGGTGTCAACGTCAAACTTGCTGACCTAATCCCTAATTTATGAGTTTGCTTCGCTTTGCTGCTTGTTGTCAACGCTATGAGGTCAGGTGGCAGGTGCCCAAGTGGCAACTGCCCCGACGCCAGCGCCGCTTGCCCCGTGGCCAAGAGGGAAGCGTGGAGGTGGAGCAGGGAAGGAAAGCAAAGCATCAGGAGGAGCAGGGGCGGGTGGTCATGGAACGACGGGAAAAAGAGCCAAAATAAATGCCAGCTTACAGGGTGTCATGTAACTGGGTGTAACTCTTCCTCGTTAAAGACAGAGACTTGATTTATGCTCGAGTTGCTTTTCCAGCCGACTTTTCCCCCAGTGAAAGCCACTGGGCTGAACAAATTAACTCATTTTGCTGGGACAGGCTCAGGCATAAGAAAAATTTGAGGAGATATAAGGTAGCTTTAAAAAAACAAAACAAAATCAAAAACCCCTCAACTCATAATTTCTATAAGAAGTGTCACTCAACATAAATATTCATCATTTTCAGATATTTTAGCAGAGTGAGATTCTCAAGTTATCCCAGACAGCACACATGGAAATTCCTCTCGTGTTAAAAACTCGCCGGATTTATTTCCCTCTGTACCATCGGGACTGCAATCTTTTCAACAGGCAATAAAGAGAGCGTAGGAGACAATTAACTGCATGAACAATATTCAGACTGGCCCTTGTCTTTTTCTCACTCTTCCACAAAGCATGTTTGTTTTTTTTAAAAAAAAGAAGTGTATTAAATAATCACATTCATCATCTGCCCAAAAATTCTTTTGCCAGACAATTTTACAAAGAAGGAATCGCATCGATAAACCCGTTTTTAAACAGAGACATAAATTATCATTTCTTTATCAAGTGTTGATAAAGAAATTCAACCCAATAACTTGATCCAGAAGAGTGAAAAGAAAATGAAAATGGGTTAAATTTATGGCACTGCTAAAAATTTTAATATACTGTCTCCAAAAAAGCAAAAGAAGAGTAAAACCGCAGATCTGTAACAAGTGACTTTCTGATTTGACAGAAAATATATGACAGATTTAAAGATGTTAATATTCTTAAAAGAGAGCCTGAATTTAGCAAATCACTCTGCCTCATGCTGGGAGGTTTGAAGAGATGATGACTAATGATCTGGGAAAAAAAACCACGCCGTTCTGTAATAGGACATGATGAAAAAATTATCACACTGGTGCCATTTTTGGGAGCCTGCCTTCAAGTTCCAAACACCTTTTCTTCCATCTTTTTATTTCTCCAGTATTCAAGAGATTGGGTTTGAAGAGCTGCCCATGTGGCAGCCGCTGCCCCAACGTCTCCAGTTGAGTTGAACATCTCTGAATGTTTGTGGGCTGGATGGACCATGTGCCATGCTCTCTGCCCACGGTGATGCGCTCATGTCTTTGGGGTCCAGATCCCACCAAATAATGGTTAAATACCCTTAGAAACACACCAGAATATTAGCTACTGGGTGAACCTGAGGCATACTGGCTGGTGCTGGGTTGGAGAAACCCCAGTTCCATGAGTATGGCGTGTGGACACCCTTCCTAGACATCACCAGTGTGAAGGTCTGTGCTTGCCAAGCACCAGGAGATGCCTCCACCATGAAGGCACTGAGAGGTGGGTCATCCTCCCAACTCAACGTAGCCTCCCCATCAAGCTGGTTGGAGGTGTTTGGAAACCCAGCCCCAGCAAGGAGATGCAAGATTGTCCTTTCCCCTTCCATCTTGGCTCTTCTCCTCGACTCCCTCCGCTCTCAAGCACCGGCTATAACATTGCCAAAAGATTTCAAACTTCCCCTCAAAATGAAACGCATCTCTATTTCCCTGCTCGTGCAAAAGAGGCTGGAGAAGAAGTCACCCCTCTGATAGGACTCAGGTAGCCCCATCTTGGCCTTCACTCTCAAGGTGAAATTTGGGAAAAATACCTATTATCTGCCATGGACACCACAAACGTAAAGCACAGGCTGTAAAACACAACAGTGTGTTTCTGTATACGATATAATCCACTTTAACAGCTACCTGCTCTGAGAAAACACTGCTGAAGAATAAACCCATCAATCAGCAGCCAAGAGACTTCACAAAGACACGGCGAAACTCCTTCAAAATGAAGATCTCCAAGAGAACGTTTCTAAAATTATAAATGTATTACCAAATGGCAAAGCGTCGTGGCTATCAGAGCTGTCAGGAGGAATGAACCTCCTCGTTGGAACAAGCTGCTCTGCATTAGCTCATGTCAACGTCGCACAGAAGGAAAAACTCTTTTAAGTGAGGAGTTGAGCGAGCAGCAAACGCTCGTTGCGGTGGAGGAACCTCTGAGATGACATCAACCTCGGCCTCACCAGTTCCTGTTCTTTCTCCTAACTGGATTGAATGTGTGTGAGCCAAGGACCATCCGCTGCCATTTGAATTTCTCAATTATCAGGAGTTTTCTTGCTCACAACCTGTTTTGCTACGACCATGGTTGCTTGTAGGCCAGGCAGCTTGGTGGCTCCACAGCCCAGGAAGTCACGGTCACACCAGGCTCAACGTGAAACCCCAGTAGATGGGTGTGTGTTGAGGGTGGCACTGCCCTGGGAAGCATGAGGGGAAGAGTTGGTGTAGTAGTGATGTCCCCAGCCATGGTATGAAGAGGGGAATGTTCTCATTGGCAGCATTAAAAAAATGAAATATTAAAAAAAAAAAACCCAAAACAAACAAAATTTTTTTAAAAAAACAATAAAAGAACCCCCCCAAACTCCAACAAACAAAACAAACCCCCAAAACTCATCAAAAAACACCCCAAACAACCAAAAAATATCCCTCAACTCAAAGAACTCTGAAAAACAAAACCAAAAACAGCTCCATAAAAAAAAAGCAAACCCCCCAAAAAACCTCCCTAAAAAAAAAAAAACCCTCACAAAAAAATTTTAAACCCCCTCAAAACCTAACAAACCCCCCCAAAAACCCTACAAAAAACCAACCAAAGAAAAAACCCACTCCAAAACCAAACAAAAAACCCCACAACCCCACTATTTCTTTCTTTACAACCA
>NW_010296898.1:0-2211 GCF_000700745.2 Antrostomus carolinensis | reverse complement strand
GGGGACGCTGCCGGTAGTTGCCGTTGATCTCTTGGGAGATGGTGACGGCCTCGGCGCCCAGCGGCAGCTTGTCACTGTACTCAGAACGAACCTCGAACTCCTCGCCATTGGCTTTGGATTGCGACTCCGCCATGGAGCTGGCCGCCACGCTCTCCTCTCGCTCCAACTCTGAAGCCCCTTCGGCTTCTCTCCTCCTCCTCCTCTGCCTGCCTCATTCATCATTGTCCTCCTCATCCTCATCTTCTTCGTCCACATCTGCTTCCCCCACCTCACTGGGATTGTAGTTCTTCTCGGACTCCAGGTAGGAGGCACGGGGGTCGAAGTCAGCAGCCATGTGCTTCTCCATCTGGTCTGGGTTCTGGGCCTTCATGATGAGCTTGTAAGTCTTCCCTTGGTACTTGGAGAGGAGGTGGCACCACGTGGCCCCCATCAGGGGTAAGGTGGCCAGCACCAACAAGAAAATGCTCACAACCACAATGATGATGAGCGAGGGAATCTCTTTTTTGGTTGTGAAGACCACTTGGACCTGACAGTCCTCCCCCGGGTAGGTGAGACACACAGAGTAGTTGGTGCCGGGGTTCAAGCCCTGGAACCAGTACGAGTTCACCCCTTCCTCAATCTTGGACCACTGGACTAAGGCGTGGCCCTGGCCGCTCTCCTGGCACAGGTAGAGCATCCTGAGGTGGACCTTCTCGGGCTGCATGTAGGTGGGCGTGAGCTGCACCCGGGCATCACGCTCTGACACATCTAAGGCAATCACCCCCAGGTCAAACGTGTGTTGCTTGAAGTCCCCACTCTTGTTGAAGGCGTGGTTGGAAATGTACTTGCTGGTTTGTGTGGAGCCACACTTCTTCTCAAAGGGAGGGAGCTGGAAAGGGACTTGCCTATCTCCCGTGGACTCTGTCCCAGCTGCTGAGGATGGTTGGCTCTGCCGGGTGGGACTGAGGGGTTTGTTCCTCTCATCTGGCATGAGCACACTATTCTTCGCTCCCTTGGCCCCAGGTTTCTTGTCACCAGGCTGTGCTTTACCCCCCAGAGGGTCCCTCCCGGGCTGCAGTGGGTATTTCTGGGTGCCTGCCACAGCCACGTTCACTGAGGTCTGGTTGCTCCCCATTTCGTTGTTGGCCAGGCAGGTGTAGGTGCCTTCTTCCCGCTTGCTCAGGTGGGGAATCATCAGTGTGCCATTCTTGAACACCAAGAAGCGCTCAGGGTCCTGTTTGGGGAGGTCCTTCCCAGCGCTCTCCTTGGGGTTCCCACTGAGCTCCAGGGTTTGGCTAGCGGTGCGGATCTTCCAGCTCACTTCGGGTGGTGGGGTGCCTGTCACAGCACAGTGCAGTGTCAGGGTGAAGCCATCAAAGAGCTCCGTGGTACCCAGGTTGGGGTAATAGGTGAGCTGCACGGTAGGTGAAGTGCACTGCACGTCTGGGATCTTCCCCACTGGCACTCCTCGGAGCTGCTCCGGGAGGTCACAAGTGATGGAGTCCTTCTCGGGGATGGAGATGAGTGTGCTGTCCATCCACTTCTTCAACCATTGGAGCTTGCAGGAGCAGTCAAAGGGGTTGTTGTAGATCTGCAGGTGGGAGAGGGAACTAAGTGAGTCGAAGATACCCTCTGCAAGGGTGGTGAACTTGTTGTTGTTGATGCGTAGGGACCGAAGGTCCTTCAGGGTGTGGAAAGCTCCCTGAGGCACCAGGGCCATGTGGTTATTGTTCATCTTGAGCAGCTGGAGAGCGCTGAGGTTGTAGAGGTCCTGCCAAGGGAAGTCCACGATCTGGTTGTGGCTGACGTCAAGGTTTTTCAGCTGCACCAGGATGGCGAAGGTCCCAGGCTCGATGGAGCGGATCTCGTTGTGTGCCAACCAGAGGGAGGTGACCTGGGTCACCTCCACGAAGGAACGTCTCTGCAGTGAAGTGATCTTGTTGGCTGAGAGGCTGAGGGTGGTCACATTGGAGGGCAAGCCCGTGGGCACCACTTGCAGATCTTTGTAGGCGCAGTCGGCAAACTGGTGGGCATACTTGTCCACGCAGGCACAGGGCTCGGGGCACGCCCGGGCCAAGCCGAGCAGGGCCACCAGCCCCAGGGGCAACAGCGGGGCCATCTCCTCCTGACAAAGGACACAGGGGGCTCTCAGGGCTCCTGCTCCCAGTCCCCCATTGTCTGTGTCCAGCTCCCCCCGCGCCCCTCGCTCCTTCTCATCCCCTCTTTCCCCTT
>NW_010296897.1:0-576 GCF_000700745.2 Antrostomus carolinensis | reverse complement strand
GTACAAACTGGGAGGGCACTGGGAACCCCATTTCCCCCATGACCCCCCCAAAAATCCCCAAATTAGGGGGTTTCAGGTCAAATGTATTTAATTCAAATTAAAAATTAAGTGTCTACAGGTCCTGGTGAGATTAAACACAACTCCCAGTATAAACTGGGAGATTAAACACAATTCCCAGTATAAACTGGGAGGATGTTGGGAGCCCCATTCCCCGTGATTTCCCCCCAAAATCCCCAAATTGGGGGGTTTTAGATCAAATTTATTTTACTGGGAGGTTAAACACCTTTCCCAGTATAAACTGGGAGGGAACTGGGAGCGCCACTCCCTGTAATTTCCCCCCAAAATCCCCAAATTAGGAGTTTTTAGATCAAATTTATTTAATTAAAATTAAAAATTAAGTGTGTGCAGTTCCCAGTGAGGTTAAAGTTAAACACCTTTCCCAGTATAAACTGGGAGGGAACTGGGAGCGCCACTCCCTGTAATTTCCCCCCAAAATCCCCAAATTAGGAGTTTTTAGATCAAATTTATTTAATTAAAATTAAAAATTAAGTGTGTGCAGTTCCCAGTGAGGTTAAA
>NW_010296896.1:0-15756 GCF_000700745.2 Antrostomus carolinensis | reverse complement strand
GGGGGAAGGGCTCTGCCCGGGCTGTCGGGTGACTGACGCTCCCGGGGATGACAGGAACGGGGCTCCAGCGCGGCCAGGCCGGGCTCTGCCCCGGGAGAGGGGACAGGGGGCTGTGGGTGTGCGCGCTGCTGCGCTCCCTGCACACGACTCCCCTCGGCTGCACAGTATTGAGTTTTGGGTTTGACACCGAGCCCTTGTTAAGAGCTCGAGGTGATACTTTCTGAAAATACAGCCATTGCTTTTAATTTTTTACCGAACTTTGGGTGAATATCGGTGCTGTTTGGCATGTGCCATTTCCCTCCTTGTGTCTTATTCCATTATTATTCTTCTATCAAATATCTACAAGGTGTATTTCTTGCCCTAAGTAGCCCGTACATCTTATCCATCAAGTTCCCAACCAAACTATTGGTTTAATTAACATAGTGTTAATTTTGGTGCTATAAGAAATTGTTATTGATACAAAGGTGCAATTGCAGAAGAATCCAGATTTTAAGGTAGTGGAGGGCTGACTTGGTGAGCCTGCTCTGTGTGTGTGTGTATATATATATGTATGTATATATATATATGTGCTGTAGTGTGTCCTCTCTGGCTTCCAACTGTAGGAGTAGATCCTCTTTTAGTCTTGTAAAACTGCTTCCTGTCTGAAGTCACTTTGTTGAGGGTGCTCAGCACACGATCGACACAGAGTAGAAGAAATTAAAAGGGCAGCAGCACGTATAACCCAAGTCAGGCCGATCAGGTAAAAATCCTGATACAATCAGGGTGGCTTGCGGGGCAGCCTGGCTTCACATGGGAACACAGTGCTGAGCTTATTCTCTGGAATCCTTTGAGAAATCACTTTAGAAAGGAGAAGATGTAAGTTTTATCTCCTTTGATCAAAAACGAGCGAGGTCAGTGTTGCCTTGTCAATACTGAGGGAGGAAAATGGGTAAATATAGTTGTCATTTAATCTCTTGCAGGAGATCAGTGCCTGCACTTACTTCAGACTAATTAGCACGGGATTAATGGATCATCTCTCTAGTATCCAAATAAGCACAGCAAACTTTGATTGTCCTTGATGATTCCCACTTGTCAGGGCAGCTGTAGTGTGTTAAATCCTGGCTGTACCCCGAGCTCTGGAGGGATCGCGGTGAGTCGGGCGGGTGTGGAGCTGGGGACCTGTCGCGTGGGATATCAGTGGCCCTGGCAGCCACCTGGGTAGCCCTGGGGAGCTGCCATGTCGAGGGGGGTACAGCTGCTCACATACTCTCAGTATTCCTTCTGCTTAAAAATCTTGCAGGGTCGGTGTCCTCAGGGCAGTGATGTCGTAGCTGTTGGATGGGTTATAAACCCAGCGTAGAAGGATCCTTGCATTTGCTCCTGGGTTGTGTTAAAGTTTATTGCTGCACCCTGACACGTACCCAAACATGAGTTTCATCATCCCCCAGCTTATCTCCCTCTCGTGCCTCCTGCCATGAACTGTGGGTGTCTGACTTAAATGGACACGGGCAGGTTGACATGGGCTTTTGATACTGAATTGGCCCTGAGTTCTATCATTGGTTTATTACTCTGTTCTTTTAATACTTTTCCCCCCCTCTCCTTTGCCACTCTACAACAGAGGGAAGAAACTCTGATCATGCAAAGCACTGGCAGATATAGACAAACCCCATGAAAATACACTAACTCCATTTGCTTTATGTGCAATGTCAACTGAAGCTGGGACAGATTTTGTTTTTAAAGTCTGTTTAATCTTGTTAACATGGTATCTCAGATCTTAACACTTTGAGGAAGTTAACCAAAGACTTAACTAGTGACTAGTAAAGTTTGTGAGTACTTCTTCAAACCTCTAATAATTTCCTCCTTTGAACTGTTCCTGAAGATCATACTTTTGTCCAAATAAATTATCTCCTCCACATCTGTGAGGAGTGTATGCTGGTTTTTATGCTTTCTCCCTTACTCTTCTTTTTAGAAGAAAGCCTAAACCTTTCCTCACTCCTTTCTTCATGTTGGAATTTTAAATTGACTGAAATTGTGCTCTAGGGGAAAAGTATTTCACTATTTAAAAAAAAAAAAGTGTGTTCATGATGTAAAGGAAGCGACAAAACTTTTTAAACTTAGATCCAATATGGAAACATGTTTTTAATTTGGTTTAAAATAAAAAGATCCCTTACCCATTTCCAGATAATATCAATTTTCAGATAAAGATTGGGAATGTGTGTCCTAAGTGTGCCAAGAGTGACAATCAGTGACATCTGAGCCTGGAGTGAAAACGATGAAAAAATGTGGCTTGTGTGGCTATTGGCTCGTTCTAGAAATGGTGGTAGGAATGTATTTATCTTTAGGATATATAAAAATACATAATATATAAATGGTTGCATTCCATCTCAAGACTCTGTCGAGTTCATAACCACAGTCATGAATGAATGTCACTAACATTTTGAGAGTTAATTATGGCACTAACCTATACATGCTTTAGGGAACACATGGGTTTTTTTTTTACCTGGGAGTTCTGAGCAGCTGGAGGGCTGAGCCACTTGCAACACCTCCCTTTGCAACCTCAGACAGATACTTCAGATTTCTTTCTGCCCTGTTAGAAAGATGTTTTGGCTGAAGCACACCTGGAAGGACACTGCACTGAATGATCCTTTACATCTCATGCTTATTTATTTGACTTCCCCAGGGCCCCCGGCAAGCCTTTTCCAGCCACCCCGTCGCCCAGGCCTGGGAACTGTTGGGAAACCCATCCGCCTCTTAGCCAACCACTTTCAAGTTCAGATCCCCAAGATTGATGTTTATCACTATGATGTAGATATCAAACCAGAGAAACGCCCCCGGAGAGTGAACAGGTACGAGCTGTTTAATGAAAAAGAAGTTAGGAAGTGTGTATGCCTCCGTTTAAGAAAACTGTACATCCAAGGAATTCTTCACCTGCTGAAGGCCGGTGTGTGTTCACACTGTGATTAGCAGTTGCTTCTCAGTGAACTCTAATACAATATTCTCCTTATTTTTGTGAAGATGTTTTGCAGTTGGCCTGTAATCTGGAAGGCTCTGGGAAGGGTACTGAGCGTTAAACTACAGCTGGTTTTATTTCCCAGTGAATGTCTCTGATAATTATTCCACAGTCTATTATACAAACTTGTAAGACTGTTGCTGGATTTTCTGTTCTTCAACCTAACTGGATAAATCCCTGTGCAGAGAGGTGGTGGATACCATGGTGAGACACTTCAAGATGCAGATCTTTGGTGACCGGCAGCCTGGGTACGATGGCAAACGGAACATGTACACGGCGCACCCGTTACCGATTGGCCGGGACAGGGTAAGTGTGACCTGAAGTGCTTTTAAGTTTCTGTGGGAAAACTGTTACTGTGTCATTTGAAAAATGTTCTTTTATCAACATAAACCCAAAATGCTGCCCCAGGCATTAGTGCAGTCTTGGAAATGACAGACAGTGCCAGTCAGGGATCTCTGGGAACTTATTGATGTTCTACTGAAATTTGTCTTCTTCAGGTTTCTAATTCCCAGCTCTTTAGCTGGAGAATCTGTCAGTGATCGTGTGAATTTGTATGTTGTGCTCTTGCAGCTACAAGTTGAGTTGTTTGGGGGTTTTTTTTCACCCTGACATAAACTTTCTCTTTCTGTGTTCTAACTCTTATTCTGTTCAAACGGGAAAGCAGTTGTAGATGACAAATATGCTGGTTTGGTTTGGCTGCACTGATGAGACACATCCTCCTGTTCCATAAGAACACCTCAATCAGCTGTGCTGGCCCTTTGTTTCCTGGGCCGTGCTCACCAGCACCCTGTCTCTGACAGACTGGTACCAGTGTGAACCCGTCCTGATACAAAACTCAACCCCTGTCTACTCTTCTCCCCAGGGATCTGGTTCCTGTTGGTCCAGTGCCGTGAGGAGTCTGTAAAATGAGTTCACATTTATGCTTTGGGCTGATGGTGTGTGAGATTATCTCAAGTTCTGTGCTAGCACTCTGATATTTGTGTTTTCTTTTTGACCAAAAGGATTTTTTTCTTCCCTTTTGATTCACAAGACATCTTGCTATTAATTGTCTGACTTAAAAAAAACCACAAAAAACCCACAAAAAACCTCACAGTTCTCCAGAGCTTTGATGACACCATGCTAATTACTGCTTAAAATTTACACTTAAAGATACCTCAGTGCAGTTTCTCAGGTTACTAAATCACAAGCTTTTGAAATACTAAGGAAACCATCTGTAATATTTTAAGAGAATTACACAAAGTAATAATCAAAAATACAGATTCAAAGGATACCTAGGAGAAAAACATAAGGTTAATTAGTGTTGTGATAGTCTGTGATCCATAACAAAAGCTTGTGCTTAATTCTTTTCTATGTCAGGTGGATATGGAGGTGACACTTCCAGGAGAGGGGAAGGACCAGACATTTAAAGTGTCCATTCAGTGGGTGTCAGTCGTCAGCCTGCAGCTGCTGCTGGAAGCTCTGGCAGGGCACTTGAATGAAGTTCCTGAAGATTCTGTACAGGCTCTTGATGTCATTACCCGGCACCTTCCCTCCATGAGGTAGGTCCTGCTGGTGACTTCCTGGCTGGGTTAATGTTTGTGCTGCTGTTCTGCTGCTGTTACACTTACCCACGGTAGGAGGGATGAGGGATGAGGTTGTGTAATTCAATGCCTGCCTTACGAATTTGCACTAGAATAGGGAAATCTGATCTGAACTCAGGACTTGTATCTGCTGGTCATGTTTCTAACAGGAATTTGCTGTAACCTTTCCAGTTTTGCTGTCGGTAAAGGCTTTGTGTGCTTGCCATGAGTTAGCTCTAACAGTTCTAGTGCAGTGCAGAAATTTACTTCTAAACACTGTCAGCATGAATGTAAAAAGGTGTATCAGAAGGGAATGAGCAAAGCATTAATTTTCTTACTTTTTACAGGTACACTCCTGTGGGTCGGTCCTTTTTCTCCCCCCCTGAAGGTTATTACCACCCTCTGGGTGGTGGTAGGGAGGTCTGGTTTGGTTTCCACCAGTCAGTCAGACCTGCCATGTGGAACATGATGCTCAACATTGATGGTACGTAGGGAATTGTCTCACTAATTTAACAAAATTCTTGCTGCTTCGAAATTAAATGTCCTCTTTTTTTCACCTTAGTGTCAGCAACTGCTTTCTATCGTGCCCAGCCTATCATTGAGTTCATGTGCGAGGTCTTGGACATTCAGAACATCAATGAACAAACCAAGCCTCTTACAGACTCCCAGCGTGTCAAATTTACCAAAGAAATCAGAGGTAAAGGCTCGTTCTAAAGCTGCTGCAACAAAACACTGGAAACCTGCTTGTATTACATTGTAATGACAATTTGCCAGGCACTCGGGCAGCTGGCCTGTTCCTTTTTGCCCTCGTCTTTCTCAAAGGTGACTCCTATGCCTGCATTTATTTAGGTGACTTTTGTGTTGGGTTTTCAGGTCTAAAAGTAGAGGTGACCCATTGTGGCCAGATGAAGAGAAAATACCGAGTTTGCAACGTTACTCGGCGACCAGCCAGTCACCAGACGTACGTGTACAGGCACTTTCTGATGATTTTAAAAATCTTGAGCCTATTAGATGTACTAGGTATATTGTTTATGCAAGAATAGTTGACTCTGGAGGCGAAGCAGCTCTGTGGCTTTACAAGAATGTTTAGTTTTAGTGGAGTAAAGGAATAGTGTGGGTTTAGACCACTGCTTTATTTCCTTCAACACAGGAAAATTGAAGCTGTATCCTGACTTTTAAATATAGTTATCAAAGGCTATGGTTTTTAAAATAGCTGTGAAAAACTCAGTATATAGTCTATAAAATCTTTTCAAATAGCAGAGATCCAGTAGCTAAGGGAAATAAATGTTGCCAATATTTTTAGTCTGGAATAGATTTTTCCATGCCATTTATTCCTTTTAAAAAAAAATAAGAATCTTGAAAAGTCTAACCAGAACAAATGTCCTTTATAGGTTTCCTCTGCAGCTGGAAAATGGGCAGGCTATGGAGTGTACAGTAGCTCAGTATTTTAAGCAGAAGTACAGTCTGCAGCTAAAATATCCTCACCTTCCCTGTCTCCAAGTAGGACAGGAACAGAAACACACATACTTACCGCTTGAGGTAAGAATCTGACTTTCTCTTGTGCTGCAGTATATCCTCCGTTAAAGGGTGTCATGCCACCTCTCCCTGTGTCTGTGTAGGTGTGTAACATCGTGGCAGGACAGAGATGTATCAAGAAGCTAACGGACAATCAGACCTCGACTATGATAAAAGCAACTGCAAGATCAGCACCGGACCGGCAGGAGGAAATCAGCAGACTAGTAAGTGTTTTTTCCAGCTAAACAGTCTGAATTCGTCACTTCCTGCAGCTCTTCCATCAGAGTGTGTGTAATGAGAAGCAGAATGACTGAGAACTGCTGGGGTTAAAAAAATCTCACTGCTTTAAAACAAATAATTTTAAATAGAAAGCCTCTTCATGGCGAAGAGGACAGAGCCAGCTGAAGCATCAGGTGTAGTTACATAAATCCTTTTCTTGTCACCAGGTGAAAAGTAACAGTATGGTTGGTGGACCTGATCCGTATCTGAAGGAGTTTGGTATTGTTGTCCACAATGAAATGACAGAGTTGACAGGCAGAGTTTTGCCAGCACCAATGCTGCAATATGGAGGCAGGGTGAGTTTTCCATCCCTTGTAAAATACCTTGTCCTGAGGTTATTTTAAATTTATTAAGTGTTCCCTATATCTTCTCACAAGACTTGCTTTGTATGAGCACTGTTTGGCTACAGGCAAAACAAAGCAGCATTTTATTTTCACTTTGCCTTTGGTTTTTACCTAGAACAAGACTGTGGCCACACCAAACCAGGGTGTGTGGGACATGAGAGGGAAACAGTTCTATGCTGGCATTGAGATTAAAGTTTGGGCTGTTGCCTGTTTCGCTCCTCAAAAACAATGCAGGGAAGACTTACTAAAGTAAGTATTCTCCTATTTATTCAGGATACTTATTTCAAAGTTTATTTTCCTCATGTTTCTGAAAGGTGCTATGCAATATCAGTTGATTTAAATGCATCTAATAGTAAAAAGAGGAATTTACAGTTCTGCAGTGTCTTAAATATTTACAGTTTGGGAGGAGACTATGACAAAGTTCATAACCTAATTGGCCAGTTAGGAAAAGTATTAATTCCCTACCCACTGAGGCTGTGTTCCTGCTCTGGCAGCTGCATTTCTGTTGTTGTTACAAATAACTGATGATGGTCATTCATTCTAAAACCTGATCTTTTTTTTTTCCTTAACTTTTCTGCCTCCCAGACAACATACACCACTTTTTTTATTCTCTGTCCTTCAAATTACTCTGCAGAATTCTGAAGACAGAGGTTGTGTGAACCACTGAAATGTTTGGCAAAAATTGTGGCTGCAATAAATTTGGTGGATGACTAAAAATCTACCAGAGCATCAGTATTAGTTTGGGAATCTGCCTTAGAATATTCAACTCAAATGTATGTTTGCTTCCCCAAGACTTCTGAAATTACAGAAACAGGGTTATGAAATATCCTCAAACAGGATCAGAATCTTATTACTGAGTTTCTCATAGTGATAGAACTGCTAAGAAATAGTTTCTGTAGTGTCAAATTGGAGGTGCTGTGAAAGAGCACTGAAATAGCTTGGATCTTGTTGATAAAATGAACAGCAAAGTGAAACACAGTGAAAAGACCACAGGACAAATCCATTTCTATTTCATTTACAGGAGTTTCACAGACCAGCTGCGCAAGATCTCGAAGGACGCGGGGATGCCCATCCAGGGCCAGCCCTGCTTCTGCAAATACGCCCAGGGTGCAGACAGTGTGGAGCCCATGTTTAAACACTTAAAACTGACTTATGTTGGTCTGCAGCTGATCGTGGTGATTCTACCTGGAAAGACACCCGTGTATGGTATGGAGGGGAGGCTGCAAAGTGCTAATCAGTTTGTAGAGCAAGTGGGCATCATCGTGTGTGCTTCAGCGGTAGGAAGGAGACAGAGCAGGCAATATGTTCTGTTTAAAAGGGGTTTTTGGAGATGGGTTTGTCAGGCCTGATTGGAATATTTGTATATTAGCAAAAGAGCCAAATGAACTGTTGTCAGTGAGCTTTTAAGGATCTGAATTACAATAACATTTTGGGGAAAAAACAAAGAGAAAGCAGATAGAACTTCTGACTGTTCAGGGAATTGGAACCACTAACTTATTTTTCTGTCACAGCTGAAGTCAAACGGGTTGGTGACACTCTTCTAGGAATGGCCACTCAGTGCGTTCAGGTAAAGAATGTGGTCAAAACCTCACCACAAACCCTGTCCAACCTGTGTCTGAAGATAAATGCAAAGCTTGGAGGAATCAACAATGTGCTTGTACCTCATCAAAGGTGAGATTAAATCTAAAGCTCTCCTTGAAGTCTGGATTGTCAAGCAAAACAGTGTAATTTGGGTTTTTTTTTTTGCTAAAATGATACCTTTGAAAACATTCTGTGCTCTAGAAGTACCCACAGCCTGAAGTGGATAGAGGGGGTGCTTCTGCACTCAGGCCCTTAGTCAGGGATCATCTCTGGGGTTAGAGCAGTCCAGCAGTGTGTGTGAGAACAAGCTCCCAGAGGCTGGTTTTTCCCATGTCTTTGTCCTGCCTTTGGGTTCATTCACTCTACCTTTTCCTCCTGCCATCTCCTTAAGCACACTGTGTTTCCTTCCGAATTAACAGAGAAGGGGTGAGGAAGCATTACTTCAAATAAGCACTTGTAACTTTGCCTTTAATCCTTTCCTTTTCACTTTCTGTTCTCTCTGGACTGCAAGAGCTTGAGAAAGAGAACTTCATCCTTCCAGATTCTGACAGGGTTTTAGTTCTGTTGAATGGTTTGGATACACCTTCCTCAGTTGTGTTTGTTTTTTTTCCTTCCTTACCCCCCTTCTTTAAATAATAACAGTAATAATACATTATTTAATAAACCTTAATCGTATTAAACAGGCCCTCGGTGTTCCAGCAGCCAGTGATCTTTTTGGGAGCAGATGTCACTCACCCTCCAGCTGGGGATGGAAAGAAGCCTTCCATAGCTGCTGTGGTCGGCAGCATGGACGGCCACCCGAGCCGGTACTGCGCTACGGTGCGCGTGCAGACCTCCCGTCAGGAGACCTCCCAGGAGCTGCTGTACAGTCAGGAGGTGATACAGGACCTGACCAATATGGTGCGAGAACTATTGATCCAGTTTTATAAATCCACTCGTTTCAAGCCCACGAGGATCATTTACTACAGAGGGGGAGTATCAGAAGGACAGATGAAGCAGGTATTGTCTGATGATGTCTTGTCGCTTGTGAAAAGGGATTGACCCTTGAAAATACATATATTTATGGGTCATGTTTCTTAAGGGGACAATTAACAGTTTAATTGAGTTTTCCTGGGTGAGCACAGTGTACAGTTAGTCCTGTCTGATCGTGTTCTTTATGAAGTGGCATTTGTACACAGAAAAAACTGAAAATAACATGTACTGAGTTCAACACCTAATAGTTAACTCCTCTACTTCTAGGTAGCTTGGCCAGAACTGATAGCGATCCGCAAGGCCTGTATTAGTCTGGAAGAAGATTATAGACCAGGAATAACCTACATCGTTGTGCAGAAAAGGCATCACACCAGACTGTTCTGTGCTGACAAAACTGAAAGGGCAAGTAATGTTGACTTCATAAGAAGGAGGTGATGGCAACAGGAAAGTAAGAGCGTTTGGTTAGGTGGGGTGGTGTCCATCTCTCCCACTAAAACTGAATTGATCTGTAAGAGCAGTAGGAGTTCTGTGCAGTAACGTGCTTTCTCTACCAAAATAACCCGTTCCTCCCCTTTTTTTATTGCTCTAGATCAAGCAGTCAGATGGAACAGCTTGTTCCCAGCCCCTTTGGGAGCAGGCGTGCTCTATATCCCTGTATTTGTCTATCTGGAGCTATAGTCTGGGATTCCTGACTATAAACTGAACTAGTTGTTCAGTTTGTTGCCTGTTCTGTCTCTTGATGCATCTGTAAGATTTGCCTGTGTCACAAATCCACAAGGCAGCTAAGGAACCTTCTTCAGGAAAGTTCTTGATCTCAGGTTTGCTTGAAAAATACAGATCTCTGGGGTGTGAGTGCAAGCAAGGGTATGAAATAAACTCTGAAAACTGGCGTTTTTAGATCCTGAATTACTTGTGTAGGCTTCATCCCACCCTGCAATTTTAATGGTACTGGCAAGGATTTTATTTTTCTCTGATGACACACCAGTTGGATTTGGTGAAGTTTCTAAAAATGAACTCACAGAGAACATTTTCATTCCTCCTGTGTAAATGACCTTGATATTTTTCCACCTTTTTGAGCAGTAAATTCTCAAAACAGCTTTCAGTAGAGCCTACCTTAGGAGGTATTTTTGGGTCACTTCCAAAAAAAACCATGGGCTAATAATAAACTTTCCTCAATAGGTGGGTAAGAGCGGCAACGTACCAGCAGGCACTACTGTGGACAGCACCATCACACATCCCTCTGAATTTGACTTTTACCTCTGTAGCCATGCAGGAATTCAGGTAACACTTCAGCTTTACTGTGCTCAGGCTTTGGGACTAAACCCTTATCGTTGTCCCGATGAGTAATGTTGCTTCTATTTATAGCTTGGCAGACTTACAGTCGCATCAGCTCAGTGCCCCCTTGGCACTTACTCTGCAGGGCACCGTTAGAAGGTACGGCCTTCACGTACCACCTCTGGTTTTGTTGCTGCTCTCCAGCTGACTGCTCATCTGTTCTCTGCAGGGAACCAGCCGGCCCTCCCACTACCAGGTCTTGTGGGATGACAACTGTTTTACTGCAGATGAACTACAGCTCTTGACCTATCAGCTGTGTCACACGTATGTCCGGTGTACGCGATCGGTCTCCATTCCAGCTCCCGCGTATTATGCCAGGCTGGTAGCGTTTAGGGCCAGGTACCATCTCGTGGACAAGGATCATGACAGGTAAGGAACTGTGCCTCATCATCTTGGTAGCCAGGTAATGGGCTGGAATTGCCGGGCTCGGCGCGGTTGCTCACAGTTCTCTGTGTATGTCTGCGTTTTTACAGTGCTGAAGGCAGCCATGTGTCAGGACAGAGCAATGGCCGCGACCCTCAGGCTCTGGCAAAGGCAGTGCAGATCCACCATGATACTCAGCATACGATGTATTTTGCTTGAGAGCATCTGGGAAGAATGAGACAAAACCAACAACCCCGTGCAGTCCTGAAATGTTTTGAATGCCTACTGCTCTAGCTAGGGCCCAGTTTATTTCAGGCTGCCCACTACCAGCAGCTCTGAACAGTCGCACTGAATCTGTACTTCACAGCAATGTCTGATGCACCAACTCAATTGAGCCATTTGTTTCATTGTTTTATGTAATAGAAATTCATAGACTTGTCTTTTCTGATGCATTGGACTGAATTTTTACCTCAAAGCGCAAAAGGCTGATCATCCTGAAATTTTTAAAGGACTTGGCACGAAAGGTTTCTATTGAATATTTTGCTAGCTATGGTTTTTAAGTTATCTTCTCATCCATCCCATTAGTTTATCACGACGACTGATCCCCCTGTCTTCACGCACTGCTTAGTGAGGATGAGTAGTATGGCAAGATGTTTTACTCCAGTTCAATGTAATTGTTCTATTGTGTGGGGCCATAGATTTTTTTAATGGAGATTTTAGACTTCACTACTGTAAATGCCTTTTAACGAACATAACTTTCACAGGTATTGCAGTTTTTTGTCAGTTTTAACTAATTATCTTTTTAATCTCTGCAGACTTTGGCTGCAAAGCAATTGCACTATACTGCGAGTTCAAATAGGTGGTTCTTGTTCTGTGAATGTGTAATATAACCAAGATAGTGATGCCTGTCAGTAGATTTTAATTATAATGGTTACAAATAATACTGCCATGGTATCGTAACAAGTACTGAACCATCATTTCCCCCCTCTAAAAATGAAAAAAAACAACAACAAAAAAAAAAAATTAGCTTTTAGGTATTTTGCAAACTTTTACAAAAGTGCCCACTTTATGCTGCTGTGTGGTTTGATAAATCTAAGTGATTTTAAAACTTTTTTCTCATAGAAGGTTTAACTTTGGCAATAAATATTTGTTTTTTAAGCCCCCCCCCAACAGTGTAATTTTCTAGCTGAGGATTGTGCATGAGTTTAACCAACATTCTCGTGTCGTTTTCTGAACACACAATTTGGCAGTTTCTGAAACTCAATTAGAAAAGACGCACTTCCATGCTTTTTTTAAGAATTATTTTTAACTGTTTTATATTCACTGTTGGTGTCCTGTCTACAACATTTTTTATAAGCTTGGAAACTGAGTGTTACGTGTAGGAAAGGCTTGCCAATCTGTACAGTCTAAATGTATCGTGTGACAGGCAACCTGAGGACTTGTACCAGCATTTTAAACGTGTTTTGTTTTTGCCCTGGGAATCGAGGTTGCGCACACAATTGCATCCAACAGCATGTTTAACCAACGTGAGTCTCGTATTCTGATTCTGTCCCAGCCTAGAAATTAGAGGGGTTTTGTTTTTTTTTTTAAATCTGCTTGGCTTTTTTCAGCTGCAATGTGTAATACAGCAGAGGGGCTTGGTTTCGCTGAATACTCTTGGAATCTATGAACATAGTACGTTAAGACTAGATTCCTCTTAGTGCTAACCAGAGGTAGTTAGTGCAGATTAAAAGCTTATTCCTAAACTGAGGAGAGCCAACTTGATAACAGGAGTTTGAGAAGCCCAACGATTGCACTGTGGTCTCTTGATACTCGTGTGGGGCTTGCTGCTAAGTTGTCTGCTGTTCCAAAGCTTAGGAACCAGCCCCCTCAAAATTTCAGCAATATGAAATGCTGTTTCCTTCAGTCTTTAAGCTTGTAAATAAATTAAAGTTTACATTTCTAAATGCTGGGGTTTTTTTTTCAGCTGTACCAGAGTACACTGAACTTAAGTCTTCAAACAGTTTTATAACCTTCTTTCGAGTAGTATGTCTCATTAAATTAAGTTTAAACTTTTTTCTGTTGAAAATGGGACTGAAGCAAACTCTGCTCCTGGCACATACTATGGACAGGGTTAGATTGAAAAAAAAAAATATATTCTTTTTAGTTTTTTTAAAATTTTTTTTTAAAGAATACCTCACTTATGTAATAAAATCAGGACATGTGGGTGGGAGACTGACCGCTGCTTCAGCTAGATGGCTGCTTTTCTCAGTACTCGTTCAGGGAGAATACAAAAAAAAACCCCTTTTTAGAATGAACTCTTGACTGACCCAGCACATGTGGAGAACTTTGGCACCTTGAAAAGAAACTGAGCACCCTTTTTTAGGTTCTAGGATCAAAGATCGCTATTTTGAGTTTGTGCACTAGGCAAGAATGTGACTGGTTTAATCAAGGGTGCATAAGAAATACTTAATTTTATCACCAGTCAGTTAATTGTCCAGTGCCAAGCACTCCTGGTTCGGATTGAGTGAAGCGAGAGCCTCGCCGTTGTTTGCCTGTGACTGGACTGGATATTTAACCTGAGACTATGGGGATGTTAGAGCTCAGCTCGCCCTGGGCTGCAGGGTGAGAGCCTCGACTGGCTAAAGCACCGCTGAGGGCGCGGTGCTGCCGCGGCGGGAGGAGAGCACCCGAGTCCAGGACCGCTGCGCGGCGGTGACGGTAAGATCCGAGTTTGGGAGATGCTGCCCTACACAGGGCTGAGTCCAAGGCTGGAGGTTGGGCTTGAGGATCTGGATGAACCCCTTGGGACTGACTGAATCGTTATGCATGTGTCAATCAATGGGAAGATGTGCATTCTTGTAGATGTAGTTTTTAGGGTGTTTTGATTTGTTTTGGTTTGTTTTTTTGTTTTGTTTTGGTTTTTTTTCCTTTTTAAATAAATACAGCCTGTTGGCCACTGTTTAGCTATGTGGTGTGAAAGATTTTAAATGTAGCAAAGTTTAAAGAGTTGGGGAAGGGGGTGGTTGACATTATTTTTTATTTTTTTTTAGAAAAAAAAAGGGAGGTGGGGCAGAAATCCCATTTTTCAAACCAGTTTTGCTTGCTTTGTGAACAGCTGAAATCTGAACAAGCTCTGGCACAATCGCTAGTTAGCCTGTCTCCAACATTTCAACAGCCCTGGCTTATTTATTCTCGTGGTGAGTGCTGCAGTTCAGTGTAGTTAGTGCCTGTCCCTGCATCCAAAGGGCGTCCGAGGTGGCGACTGTACCGGCAAAGACGCTTCACCCCGTCCAGCTCCCGTCTGGGCACGAGGGTCAGAGTTATTGAATCTCAAACCGCTTTGCTCTTCGGACAGGGGGGAAAAGGCACCTTTGTTCAGATCCAGCGTTTAACAAAACCCACCCCCTCCTCTTCCCCCCCAAACTACCTTTGTGGATGTGCTGTAGGGTTTTTCTTGCTCAATAGCAAGGGAGTAACTCTGCTTTCATTTTAGGAAGGCAGGGTTTGGAGGGCATTGTATCAATACTGCTTCAACTGCAAGGTTTTTTCCTTGTGCATTGGAGGAAAGATCTTGTAATATCACTTACAGATTTTCTTATACCTTGCTATTGACATTTTCATATTTCTATGTCTAGAGGCTTGAAACTTCAATGTAAAAAAAAATAAAAAAAAAATGTTTGCATTTGTTCATTTTGACTTAATGATGTAACTTTTGTTTCCTATATTGTTAGACTTGTAATGTTTAAAATTGTATTTTATTAAATTGGGACTGGATGTATGTCTATAGCAATACGAGGTACTCTTTCTAAACTGTTATGGGTGGGTTAGCAGCCCCATGTTGCGATAAGATGCTGGTCGTGTACAACTTGCAATGTATTTCTCTTATTTTTTTTCTTCTTCTTTTTTTTCTTTTTTTTTTTAGCCTGCAGGGATATTTTGTGTTCATGTGTCCAAAAATAATAATAATAATAAAAAAAAAAACCCTATTGGCATTCTTGTGCCAAACATGCTGTTTTTCCTTGTTGATGTCTAAATAAATGCAATGTACAGAGTGAGCAACCGCTACTGTTGCCTGTAAACAAATGTCTTAAATTATTTAACTTTTAATTAAAACTTGTACATAATGAGGAACCTGTGGAACTCTCTGCCACAACATATTTATTTCTGATGGGCTAGGACTTAGGAAGTGATAGAAGTAGACATGGGTGATATCTTGGGTGATAGGGGAAGGGGAGTTTAACTTCCCTCTGCTCAGAGCCTGGGGAGATGGTCAGAATTGGTGGTTTTTTAATGTTCTTGCAAATTCTGTAGCAATGTGGAGCAGAAAGCACCGTGGCAATAGATTGTACCTGCCTGGAGAAGCCATGGGAGAGTCCCAAGTTAGTGAATGAAGGAGCCATTCGCTTATTTCAGGTCAGGGTTTGTCGTTTCCCAGCTCGGGGGGTTCTGAGCTCACACCCCCCCTCGATGCTGCAGGTCCCTGTGAGCGCAAAATGGGGGAAAATGGGACATTTCTGCCCAGTTTTGCTGGTTCAGGGCACTGGGGCCTCAGGGGGCTCCTGGCCCGTGTGCCCCAGAGAACTGTGGCGATGGAACAAGCTGCCACCACCAGCACTGAGCCCCCCTCGGCCCGGCAGCGCAAAATGGGTCAAAAAACGGAAAATAACGCAAAAAAAGGAAAACAACCCAAAAAAAAGGGCAATAACCCTAAAAAAGGTCTCACGGCGGGCAGGCCTGAGCGCCGGCGGTTGGTGCTGAGCCGCTCCCGGGTGGAGGCGACGCCCCGGCTCGGACCCCCTGCGGGGACACCCGCTCCCCTGCGCACCGGTGTGTCCCC
>NW_010296895.1:0-6856 GCF_000700745.2 Antrostomus carolinensis | reverse complement strand
CCCAACATTCTGTGATTCTGTGATATTACTGTTTACAATCAGAACTGAGCTTCATGTTTGTTTTGTGAACTGAATTTTTTGGTGTCTGAATGACGTTGCTTGGTCAGAAGCTGATATTCAGTTTAGCAGTATTTAATAGAGTTCCCAAATTACATCCAGGTGTTTTTCGTACAGTGGAAATAATAGTGCTCTTCATATAAGTCTTTGTCAAGTATATGTATGCTATGTTTCTCCTTGTTATGCTAATCAGTTTTCATTATCCCAATGAGGTTAAATCTGAGTTTTCTTTTTAAGAAATAACTGTCATTTTTCTGCCATTCTGCCTCAGAATATGATTTGTCCAATTTTTATAATAATTTGTACCTACTTGGAATTCTCCTAAGTGCAATGAGGAAAGCATATAAAAATAACATTTTTTTAAAAAGGCACTCCAAATAATTTTCCATGTCCAACCCATCTCATTCTGTATGAAGTATGTTTTTGAACATTAGGGATGTCTTCCTGTTGTTTAGCATTGCTTTAAAACAGTAAGTACTACCAGCCACTTGCCTGGCTGTGTGTTATAATAATTTGACTTATATAAATTTACTACATGCTGTTGTAGGGAGTCCCTTTATTTGTCCTTTTAACGTTTTCTCTGCTGGTGCTGTTGAAACTCACAGAGGAGCTGATTGCACTATGAGTGTTTGTGCGCGTTGTGGTGCCTGTCCCCTGGTAACAGTGAAGTTTTTTCTGCCTGGTCCCCACTAGATGACCTTAAAACAATAATCCATCTGCAGCTGGGAGTGTTAGTTTTTGATGAAGAATCAAACCATAGAAGGCAATGAGAATCAGGAAGATGGTGTGGGTAGTTTCTTTCACTGTTTCTGTCAATATCCTGTCCTTTAATTTATTGAAATCATAGATACATAGAATCTCTAAGTGCAAGTGTAGTAAGTGTAGTATGAGAATGCTCACAACATTAGTATGTGCTTTGCTACAGATGTTGTAGTGCTCTCAGAAATGATAGCTTCACAAAATAAGTCATATTGCTTTTCTTGGAATGATATAGTTTGTGAGAGAAGCTAACATATGCCATTGGGGCAGAGTCTAGTTTTCATCACTTTGTACCCTGGTGTTTCAAGGCAAAAGCTTTGTGCCAGCATTGTATATTTGGATATACTTAATTTATTGCTGCTTGCCAGTAGTTCTGATGTGGATAGATGGGTGTTAGCTGTCTGGATTTGCACCCAGATCACTATTAGAATGATTCCACATAAACTGAGGCAAGCTGGTTTCTTGAGGTTCTCACATTTTTGCTGTTGTAATTATGATAGGTTACTGAAAGCCTATCTTTGTTACTGCTACTTGTTTATCATCTCTTGCAGGAGAAAGTATCAACTGTTAAGATAAGCACTAGTTATTGTAACAAGGTTTAGAAGAGTGTGGAATTTGTTACCAGAAAAGCAAGAGAGTTTTAGGACTGTATTTTGCATAGTCAGAAACACCTTCACATGCTACATGTAGCTTTGTAGATAAACCACTAAATCCTAATGCTAGAGGACGCATGTTTATTCCTCCTGGGAAGTGTGAAACCTCTCTAAGTGCTACAACTATTTTGGTCCTTGTTAACCTTGCCCGGAGTGGTAATTATTGTGTATCTTGCAGCCCAATTTAATGGAAGTGAGAAACGGCAAGCATCATCTTCTCCCTCAAATGACCAGCATAGGCAGTTAAGAACACCTGGAGGAGGCTTTAAACCCATCAAACATGGCAGTCCAGAATTTTGTGGGATCCTGGGAGAGAGAATAGATCCAACTGTTCAACTGGAAAAGCAGATGTAAGTAAACACAGTAATTGCTGTCTATCTCTTTGCCTCTCCATTTACAGGAGCAGCAAGTGTCCCGGATGCTGCTGTCCAGCTCCCCTCCTCAGTATCCCATCAGCTCACAAAAAAAAATATTCTTATTAATCCTCCTAAGTGTAACTAACTTTTATAGGGGATAAAATAGAGTTAAACAGGAAACTCATCTCAGGAACAGTGAATTTTATCTGCCTTCAGGTTTTTTATGTCCTATGGTTTTGCACTGATTTCTTTCACAAGTTGTCATTTCAATATTTTGTGGTCACCTCATTGACATTTGAATCTTTGACATCTCTGCACAAATACCTCTATGCTGACATTTAAAAAGCAGACACATCCAGGGCAAACTGCACCAATACGGTTGAAACAGCAAAGTAGTCAGGAACTTTAAGCTGATTATACCACTGTGCTTATATCTCTAGCTAGCTGGAACAGGAGCAGTCCAAGTGTCCCATTTACATGGGCATATGATTCACAAGCAATTACACTTCTGGATACTGCTCTTTACTCTCAGCTGTAGCCAAAACATCTTCCAGGTGTCACTTCTGAATAAGATGTTGTCCCATCAGCAGTTATCTTCATACCTTGGTGTTTTTCTTCCTGTTTTAAAAGCAGGTTTTGCTTCCCAGAACCAGCCCTGCATTCTTTTTCAATGAACCTCTCTGCCATCTGGGGAACACTAGATCTGAAGAATATATGAAATCCTTTCCTCTGCATATCAGAGTACAGGATATCTCCCTGGTTTTGGCTAGGTCATCGTTTATTTTGGTTTTGTTTGGCACTTTGGGGAGAGAAGAAAGAAAAATTATGTACAGCTAATAGGAGTAATTTTTAGACTCTCCCAAGTCCATTTCCTGATTTACACTTAGTGTTAGTATTCTTCCCTTACACTTAGAAGACAACCTAGTCTTTATATTGCTTGTTGAGAACTATCCCTCAGCAGTAAGTATCTAATGGGGGATAGGGAGAACAGTGCCTGAAAAAAATCACATCTGTGCTTCAGTTTTATTTGTGAAGTGATGGAACTGTCAGGGCCTCCCTTTCTAGTCTGTCTTGAATATACAATAGTATAACTCTGTCTTCAGCTTTCTCGAATTTTTAATTCGAGTACAAGCTTTTGTTTAGCACATTCATCAGATCTGACAACGAAACTGACATCAGCACAAGGTAGTTAAGAGCATCACTTCTGTCAGAGGGATCTCTCTGGTCTTTATTCACTTACGTTTTCATTGGAACATCTCTCTTAGAATAAGAGACTTATGTTCAGCAGAAGAATAAAATTAGAACAAATGGAAGAAAACTTTCTTGCACAAGGCCAGTGAAAGTTCCTGGTAATAACAGACAGAGAGCACTTTGACGTATGCATTATCCTGCTTAGGCAGGCATGGTAATGTCACATTGTGTTTCAGAGTGCATCTGGCAATTGCAGGAAGGGAGAGATCTTCCTCAGAGGTGTGACTGACCCCTTGCAGGGCCAGGCCTATTACATTGCTTGGGAAGCTTGGAGGAAGGGTCAAAGCGTTTATTACCAGATGAGAGATTTTAATTGCTGATACAAAGCAGCATGTGCTTTGTTTGAAGTGGTCAGTTTACTGAGGGACCCACCTCTTGCCATTTCCTTTCTTTCCTGAATTGATCACAACCACTCCACAGATCTGTCAGAGGTTTACTTAAAGCACTCTGAGTTGTCACAGCTATGTTTAGAACAAGTGTCTTTGTTATAGATATTCACACTTTATCACTTTTTTCCTTTCTCAGAGATTAATTTTAGCAAATCTTTTCCATTGTTTACTTCATATTCTTCGGATGTGATTTTCCTTTTGATTGCATTTATTTTCTTTTTCTTCTTTTGTATATTAGTAGAAATACTGATATATATGGAATGAAATAGAGTAATAGTGTATATTGTGAATCTGCTGCTTGCAAGATAGAGATTATAATGTGTTGCTCTGAGTAGGAATTTCTTATATAAATACGTACACCAATCCTTTTGCATGCTCTCTGATCTGATTTTTTTCCTTTGACTGACAGGAAATACAGGCCTCTGCAAGTTGCAAAGTTAAGTTCAGATAGTGCAAGCAATGTGCTTTTTATCCACAGTATGTTAGATCTGAAAGATACGCATGTGGTATTTATCATTATTCGTGCCTTAAAGAAATTAAGTAGTGAAAAGAGTATTGTGTGTATTAATCTCTCTGCTTTTTCTTAGATGGTATCATGGAGCCATCAGTCGGACAGATGCAGAAAACCTCTTACGTTTATGTAAAGAATGTAGCTACCTTGTAAGGAATAGTCAAACAAGCAAGCATGACTATTCTCTTTCACTGAAGTAAGTACTTGTCAGTAAAACGTAATAAATGTAATTTATAAGCCATAACTTCTCTGGTGCAAGAAGAGAAAATGATCCAGTCTGTTGTTGCACTGGTTCAGTTCATAGGGACACGCAAAGAGTTTGAGACTGTCAGTCTACATGATGTGTAGTGACAATCACTGAATTAAGACCTTGCAGTTTGTGGATGTTAAGAGATTTTTAGTCTTCATTTAGTGCCCATTTAAATAAATAAACTTGGAATTTTTTTTCTGGTTCTGATTTGAAATGTTCCTGCTGCTTCTGCTTCAGGCTGAATAAGCAACAATATTGTTTGGGGATTTTATTCCTTTTGCTTCATACATGGAAGGAAGGCTTCATGTTGTTTACTGTGGTAGAGCTGTGCAGTATTGCTACAATTCTTGAAAGTAAAAAGCCCGAGATCAAGGATTATCCAGTCTTAGTGATGGTTTGAACTTGCCTCACCTACCTTAGGCTGATCAGTGTACATTACAGATGCTGACTACAACATATCATAGAAAAGAATCATAGAAATAACTCATATCATAGAAAAGAACCCATAGGTTTGCGTTGGAAGGGACCTTCAAAGATCATCTGGTCCAACCCTCCTGCCACGGGCAGGGACATAAGCTAACCTGCACTGCCAGCAGAGGAAAAGTTTCCAGGTTTTCTATGCAGAAAAGACCCGGGTATAGGCTGTACAAATGCAAAGAGAATTGTTTCCTCTCTTTCCTTCTTACAGGATAGGGTCTGATGTGGAATCAACCCTTCCAAGTAGGTCTGGGACACAGGCCTACTTGCCTTTTAGTAGCATATATTCCTGACAGTTTGGCTTTTACATGGTTTCTTCATAGGTCTGTTCTGGAGACATATTTTACTGCTGGGATGAGGGTAATACTTGACAGTAACAAGGTATCACTTTCACAGACAGCACCAAACCTGATCCTTTTTACATTCTTAGGTTCATTAGAAAGAAGGGACCACATCTACTCTGCCCTGGTTTAGTCTGATGATCTAAACAGCAAATTTCAGATTGATTTTTATCCCCACTTTGGGTGGAGTAGAAGTGCATCTGTTAACCTCGTTTTGAGATTCTATTCTAGGGCTTAAAGAAAATATTTTGTAGGGCTGTTTTTAAATCTGAATTTCTTTGTTATTGTTGGGATCTGTAATACAGAGGTCTGCCTTGAACTGGAACACACCTTCTTTAAAATGCAGTTCAGTTCTGATTGATTGTCTGTTTTGTCATTTGATCTGTGTATTCTCTGATATAGTAGTCCTCTAGACGTTTTCAGACACTGAAGTGTTAATGGCAAATGCTAAGTTAATATTAAGTTATTGAACAGATCTCAGGTTTCATGCATGATTCTTGGTTGAAATGTTTCCTCACTATGAGCTTGGTTTATGACTACTTTTAACTGTGGGAAGCTAGCCCTTCAAAGTGCCAAACACGTGATACTATTTTCTGTTCTGATTGCCTTGCCTAGAGGCATCTGATCAGTCTGTGATGAGGTTATTTTGCACCTGTGCATGCTTAACTTGAGGTTAGCCAGAAATCCCTTCATTCATTTCATTGCCATGCAGTCTTACCTCCTCATTACTGTCTGACTTGCAGGATCTCCTGCTTTCTTCATCTTTTGTTGAAATGTCAATGCAGGGCATGCCAGAGCCTTTCAGTAGTAATGGATGTCAGCAGTGAGAACAGCTGCATGAGGTTTGACCAAGTGGACGATCTGCTCAGCCTGGTGGCAGAGCTAGAAGAGGAAGTGGAAAGGTTAAAGAGCATCAGGGAGTCTGAGAAAGAGGCAGACTGGTGGAACCATGTTCTACCCTCCCTGAGACAGAAACAGGAACAGACACCAGAAAAAAAACAAGATCAAGGGGATCCTGTATCCTCCCCCTGCCAGGCTGAAGGCAGTAGCTTAAAGGAAAGGAGTGAATGGAGGCAAGACCACACTCAGGGTAGCAGGTGAACCCCCTCCTTGCTTACCTCGCCTTCCCAGGTGCCTCTGTGCAGCAAGTATGAGGCTCTGGATGTGGAAGGTCAGTCAGTGGATGATGTGGATGATGGTTCATCTACACCAGAGGTGTTGCCAAGGTCAGAAAGGCCTACCCTCTGTATCATGACCACCTCAACGAGGAAGAAAAGATGAGTTATATTTGTACGTGACTTTTTCCTGAGAAGAACAGAGGGTACAGTATGCTGGAGTGACCTGCCTCTTAGGGAAGTCTGCTGCTTCCCTGCGGCCCAGGTTATGGACATCACTAGGAAACTTCCTAGCCTGGTACAGCCCTCAGACTATTACCCATTATTGCTTTTCCATGTATGTGGTAATGAACCCACAACACATAGTCCAAGGGCAATCAAAAGACACTTCAGGGTCTTGGTAAAGTTGGTAAGGGAATCTGGAGCACGGGCAATTAATTAACAACCTAGATGCAATTACTAAAACTTGGTGGGATGAATCCCATGACTGGAGTGCAGCTATTGATGGCTACAGGCTGTTCAGAAGGAACAGGTGAGAAAGGAGGGGTGGAGGCATTGCCCTCTACATCAAGAAATGGGTAGAGTGTGAAGACCTCTCTGTGAAGAATAGAAACCAGTAGGCTGAAAGCTTATGGGTGAGAATTAGAGCCCAAGGCAACAAAGGGAACAGAGCGGTCAGCCTCACCTCCATCCCTGG
>NW_010296894.1:17613-26348 GCF_000700745.2 Antrostomus carolinensis | reverse complement strand
AATATATATATATAAATATTTAAGCATCATGTTCCATCTCTCTTCCTACCTTAAAACCCCGTGCCACATTAATCGGCTCTCAAATGCCAAGTGGAAGTATAGGCATTTCCAGAAAGAGCATTTAACATGCATTTGTTGGCCAAGCAGCATTGCCTCCTTCTCCACTTATTTCTACAAATACAAGCCCCTCTGCTGCAGAGGGCTTGTGACAGCCCAAGGGCGAATTTTGAGAGGCCATTTGTTAAAATGCTGGCAAGGAGTGGTGGCATTGTGCATGCCCAGCTCCCGCTTTACCGAGGGCAGGGAGCTGGAGCTGGCTCTGTTGTGATGCCTCAGAGAGGAGATGGAGCTGGGTCTGCCCGTTTCTCTGGAGTCTCTACCAAGAATTCCTGGAGAGTGCAAAGCAGCCCCTTAAAAACGTTTCCATCGTTACTCCAGCCAGCACTGACCCCTAGAAGTTGCTCAGCTAAAGTTACCGTCTGGGTTCGCTGATGCTGTCCTCCAGTAACAGAGAAAATGGGCAGGCTGCAGCCACGCTCAGGCAGAGCTTCCACGTGCTCCTGCTGCACGGTGGGCTGGTCCTGGCACTGCGAGCAGGGAGAGAGAGGATGGCTGAAAAGAGACAAGGTGGCTGAAAAGAGACGAGAGAAACCTAGGGAAGAGAAAGAGAGGAGGACACAGACGGTGAGGAATGAAGGAGCTGGGTTTGGGTTTTTTCAAGCTTGCCCCACTGTCAGTTTTTCCCAAGTGTGGGTCATGGGACCCTTCCGATATCGCTTACTGGGGAGAAAGGACACGTGGCACATGACTCACCTCGCAAGCCAGGCTGCCCACACCAGGCATTTGATGATTTTTTGAAAACACAATCTCAAGCAAAAATATTTGCAAACCCTCTGCAAAGTTCATCTATCACTCTCATGGCTTGACAGTTTTTGCGCTATCACAGTGGATCCCATAAGCCTTCACTGGTTTACAGAAGCAGTTCTTGATGGATTTAGATTTCCGCCAGCTCGTTCTGCAGCAGCCAGAGTACTACAGGGAAAGTTACGCTGCTGGGGAAGCGCGGAGCCGCTTTCCGTGTGTGCCAGAAACTCCTGGTGATTACAAGCAGCACTGCAGACGCGCAGCTCCCTCAGATGAATTTGTTCTAATTCAGGCTTACAAATGTGAAATTTCACGATGTGACCTTCATGACCACAGGGATTCAGCATCGTAGCTGGGGTTAGGACTTTCGTCAGGTCATGCACAGAGCTGCCTTTCATGGGAGGATGTAGCACACCAGCCATCTGTGGTAGCCGTCGTGGAGCTGCCCTGCACGCAGAACAAAAAATCTGGATACTAGTGGTCGTGTGTTTCTCCCCACTCTGCTCCTCCCCACACCACTGGCCATCTAACAGCAAGGAGAGTGTAAAAACTGAGGGCACTAGGAAATAATTATTTCCACATTTCCAACACTGTCATGTGGTTAATCTAGGCTTCCTTTTCAATGCTGTCTTCTGAAGAAAAGGGTCAGGAAGTGTCTCTCAGAAAGGTACCGATATTTTCTTTGCCTTTCAGGTCTCTTAAATTAGGTCAGTTTACAAAGAACAGCTTGGCTGTTTAGCACTTTTTATATAACAATTAATTCACAACCTTGCTCTGATTTTGGATTTGTTATTCCCATTTTCACTGTAGACACTGAGGCAGCAAAAAGTTCAGTCATCTGCCAAACACCGTGCAACACAGCAGCAGCAGAACTGAGAACAAGGACTGCGAACGCTGGATATACCCTTGGCAGCTTCCTTGAGCTGAACAAGCAAAACCTGTGTGGAGGCAACACACGCTCTCAGGAGGATTTCAGCTGATGTTGGAGCCCCTCTAAGTGTCTACAGGGAGGAATGATTTGCTCACTTCACACAGGGTTCTGCAAACCTCCTCACACCTTACTTTTGCTATTCTTGTGTGTGGGAACCTGTAACAGGACTAAAAGGGGACAGATAACAAAATTTAAAGCTGGAAAAGGGACAAATTTAATTAATACCTTCTTTCACACACTAATTGTTTCTAGCTCTTCAGGAGACGAGTTAAGCAGCTCAAAACATCCTTAAGAACAGCCCTATGAGCTCCCACCCTATGAAGTCAAGTTAGGAGGAGATGTCTAAAGGGACAGAGAAGTTGTATTTCTGAGTATCAGTTTAACAAAACCAAAATGAATTACCACCACCTCTTCTCTGTGAACATGTCGGTGCAGATTTAAATCAAGGACCTGTTAAGGGCAGGAGAGGAAGACAGAAATTTCAGCATCTTGAACCCACCTCTTGAGTTTCTCCTGATGTCTAAAAAAACCAGGAGGAGGTTCCCTGTTGGACCCTCTGTTGCATATGAGCTCCAGATGCGTGCATGCTATTTCCAGAGTCAGAGGATACAGATGTCATTAAATATGATGGTGATCTGCTCTAGTCTATTGATTTTTTTTTTTTTATCTGAGATCAACACCCCAAAGAAGTATTTGAAGGCTCAGCATGAAGAGGGGAAACAACTGAAAGCTACAGTTTCCGTATTACCAAAACAAGGTGCAGGGCACAGATTATACCCAGGATCATGAGCCAAAAGTCCTGATAATTGATTCAGGAGATCTTGCAGGACCTCTGGAAGAAGTAAGCAACATTTTGACATGGTGTTTTCTTCTCACATGATAATAGGGTTATGAAGTAGCTTGTAAGACCCAGTCAGTTTTCCTTTTATAGCAGTCTATTTATACACTCCAAATTCAGTCACAGCTTCCACTGTACTGTACTGATTACTATAGTGCTCACTTCCTCATTCTGAATTGCACATGCATTTCTTTTCTCATTTTGTATTCTCTCCTTTTATACCTATTAGCCTTGTGTTACCTCTACCCTGTTGTTTAGCCTCTCCTAGGTTCCCTTCCTAGGGGCATTTGTCTCATTGATAACAAAGTGATCAACAGTTCAGTTATTGTGCTTTAATAAAATAAACTCTTTAAGAAAAGCTTTCCATCTTTGTTCATTTTTAAATGCATGAAGAATAGATTCAACACAGTGTTTCGGCAGTTCAGTATTGCTCAAGTTAAAACAGCCTCCTCCACTCCAAACAGACCATGAAAAATAAGACTTCCTAAAATTCACTATCCTTTCTATAGTACCATTTACTTGCTACGTTAGCGAGTGCCTAACGGCCACTGTTCCTTTTTGCTTACAGCATGTATTATCAAGTTCACCAACCTGTAAATCATTTGAAGACTGAAATCCAATTTAAAGGTTTCCCATTTGCACTAGACATTGTGTAGCAAACTTTTAGGCACTAACAATGCTTCTAAATTCACTCACTTCAAAACTCCTGAGGTTATATTTTTGCACTTGGTTTGTTAATGTTTGCTAAAAACCAAAACTCTTCAGCTGACTAAAAGCTTCACATCCTTAGAACGTAAAATCTAAATATAAATGTGGTGGGCGTATGTGGATCTTTTCTCTCCGAGGAGGCTCTGTTACGAATTTCCAATGTTTTACGCCACCACCAAGCCTCCGCTAAGCCGTGACACCTGTTCAGAATTTTCAGCTTCTTAACCCTTTATTACACTTCCTACCATCCCCAGAAGTAGTGCAGGAAGTGGAACAGAGTTCTGTCGTCCCACACTTGCTGAGTTAACTCTGAATGGCTCCTCGGTGTCTTCTGGTATTTTACATCAATAGCCACTTTAAGGACAACTAACTAAATGGAAGGATGCGCTTCTCACAACGGATGCCAGTAAATGCTCTGATTATCAAGCAGACCCTGGAAAGAAAACCTACGAATTCCACAGAGGGAACGTTAAAGATGATACTGTTAAAAATAAATATTGTTACTGATAATAATAAATGGTCGATACTGCAACAAAACAGCAAACTCGAATGTGCTGAAGCTTTTAAGTAACATTATGCAAAATGCATTCTTATAATTCACATTAATAATGATGCACTATTCTTAGGTTTGATGTATTTAGTAAACATTAACAGTGCACAATGCTAGTGAACAAAGAATCTTTTCGTACCAGTATACAGCCACTCTTCCCAACATTTCTGCAAAAATTAAACCATAAGGATATCTTCTAGTTAAAAGCCAATATACTCTGTTGAGATAAAATGCCTCCATAAGAAAACCTGTTTCAAAAGACTCTTTCTCATTACAAACCACAGATATGACTCAAATTAATCACAGTAAGAATTTTGATCTGATTTAATTACACAAATCAATCCAAATTTATTTTAGACCCAAAATATATGGTATTACAAGGATACTAGCAAATTTTTCCAGGTCCTAGAGAATCCTGTATAAATGTATTTGTTCAAGTGCTTCTCTGTCAACATCCTTTTCCATATACACATCATAGTTTATCTGCATCTCTTCGACCCACTGGCTGAGCTGTATATTTGTCTGAAACAATGAAAACAGAACCTTAAATTAACACAATGTGAGAAACATAGCAGGAGTTTCAAGGTCAGTACAACATTAAGAAGGCAAGACATAGTAAGAGAGAGTACTCATTCCAAATCATACAACAATGATAAATTAATTGCTGGAAAAGCCATTTAACTTAAATAGGAGAGAATAAAGATAATTTTTTAAAATTACCTCAGTCAATAGTCTAGATATTTTGCTGGCACGTTACAAATCCTTCTCTATACGCATTTGTATAAGCCTCAAGCAGCCTGACCAGAGGGCAACACTGACAGAAGTGTTGAGAGAGCAGCTAACTGTACCATGGAAGAATCACAGGTACTTTCTTGTTTTACAGCCAGGGAGTATTGTATTAAGGCTACAATGGGCTTCTCGGATGCTGTGTAACTACTGCCTGCTCCAAGAAAGGGTCAAATGACACCAATGCTGTTCCTGGGGCTGAGGATCTATTTCAACCATCAGCATACAGGCAACAAGCGGTTCAATTTCTCTAAAGCTGGCTACTGTGGCAAGCAAACCACTTTATAAATAACCTTCTCATGTATGATCAGCATTTTGTTTCCTAACTAAAGCCAGCCCACATAATTTGTCTAGGCATCACACACAACTGTCATCTACCGATGGCAGAACAGACACAGAGCAGAGGATGGTCCATCGGAAGCGGTTACTACCCAGGGAACAGCAGCAGCACAGGGCGTTCAGCCTCTTTGAAAGTTGCACTGTCGTCATGTTTGCTTCCAACTGCAATTTAAAACTATGTCACTGATCCAAGGTGCCTGATGGTAATTACCTGGCTAGTTGGGAGACCACATCTCTCCCTAATCTGTACTTCTAACAGCTCATACTGGCGTATTGTGAGTCATTTTCTATGCTGACAGCAGGTCAGAAGACAGAGTATCCTCAAGGATGGTCCTTCTTTAATATACCCCTTTCTCCCACGGGCTTAGCAAAACAGTTTGTCACGTTTCAAGGCAATGTGCAAATGTAGAGCTAAACAGAGAAAACATTTCAAGCTTTTGCCTCTAGAAGTTTGCAAAGACACCTGTACTTCTGAGGTTCTACCCCTGTACCCGGAAGAAGTCTGATGGAAGTGGATATGATTATCACAAAGCTTACATCATAATATGGCTTTGATAACATTTTGTGGGGTTTTTTTTTAACATAATCATACACATAATAATACAATGACCCATGCAGCCTATTGATATAGGCTGGGATTTCCATTTTAGAGGTGGAGACATTCAAAGTACAAGAAAATGTGTTGATGGTCAACACCAATGTGTTGGCTAAAACCGGCTGAGGGAACTTACCTGGAGCTTTGAGAGTGATTCTTTAAGGCTTGGAACTGTCACTAATAAGGACCCTCTTTTCCTTACATTACAAGCAATGAATTCCCAAGCTCTGAAACATATTTAAAAGTAGGTTACCAATTTTTAGGAAAAAACCCACATTTGATATAAAATGAATCTAACACTTTTACAGTTTAGTGGCCAGAGGTAGACTAAGTTTAGAGACTTGCTATACATGCTTATCACTCACTATTAATATCTAAGCCAATATCTTTGTATGAACAAAATCACGCTTCATATTAAAAACAGGGAATATATGGTCTTACAGTGTTGGATTTTGTAACTTTTTAACTCTGATACATACATGCATGTCCTTCTGTACTGTCAACACCTTCACTTTGGACTAGGATTAAACATTGACATTTGGATTCTTGAAACTTTTGGATTTGAAGAAAATGCAGTCTCTAAGCACACAGTTTTATTAAGCTTAACAACAAGCTGTTCTTTACATATATACTTTGCAGTCATGACAAAATATTTCTCTTAAGACATTAGCAATGAGTGTTTAGCTGTAGCCCCCAGAATTCCTTTTTTCTGATTTTGCAAGTCAGATAATTTCTCGCAACACAGCAATTCAGAATAAAAATAATTTAATTGCCAGCATTCTTCAAATGTCCTTTGTCTTCATGGTACTAATGCAATGTTAAACCACTACCCTTGAGTTCTTGAAGAATCAAATGAATTCTCAGTCAAGAGCCTGGAAACAAATCTCCTGGCCACCTGAAACACCCACGACCCTTCACCCATCCACTCTGTGCCTCCCTGGTTGACATTACCGCCTGGTATCAAGGGCAGTAGGACTTAGCTGAAACTACTAGTGAATGTCAGACTGTTGGCTGGGATGGTGGAGACAGAGGCACCCTTTCTTTCTGACTGCCCATTCTAAAGGCACAGGAACTTTGGATGGTAAGGTTATTTACATTTTAAACTGATACTGCTGGAGTAGCAAAAGCTCATCTGTGAGTGTCTTGTACCTGAAATGAAAGGACCTTAGCCACGCGTTTGTTTGCTACCACATCCGTATGAAGATGTATCAGAAATATCATTAACAACCATGTTTTGCAGTGCATCTATTAAAGCTCTGAAGATTAAGCTTTATGCTGATATACTAATTTCAGATCCTTTAACAGCAAGATAGTATTTTTACAGATCAGTGCAAGGATTCAGGGCAAGGTTTGGGTAAACAAAACAGCAGTGTTTAGTGGGTTTAACAACAAACAACTACCATAACACCTTAGCAGTTAAGTATAACAATTAAGTGAAGGGAGTTTAAAACAATTTCCTTATGTAATTTATGTATGTGACTTCAAAAAGCACAACCTTAAGGTTTTCCATAACTCTGAAAGTTACACACACATTGCCAAAGAAATAGATTACTTGTTTGGACACATAGCTTACCTGGCCTGTTCCTGTCTGTCAAGAAAATATTCAAAGACATTATTCATTACAACAACATCAGCCTTCTGAAGAAGTGAAGCCTGAGTACAGATGTCTGCATGAACCACCTGAAGGAGAAAAATTTCACAAGGCATAAATTAATTTAAGAGACAAATACAGCCTTCAAGTAGCCATGGAGCCTGTCAACCTAATACAGCACCTGCTACCAACATTTTGAACCAGTCACAAAAATGGTATTTCACTAGTTTCATAGCAGATAAAATAAGCTTTAAGAAATTAAAAATTAAAAATCGTATTTATCTCCTCTAATTAAAATACTTGATTAATTAAGTGAAATAAACTACATCTGACTTTTGGTCTAGAACACTGTGTGCCATAAAAGAGGAGATGATTTATGTGATGACTGTTACATTTCACTTTTTATCACAAATGCTCACTGGTTTCAGGAAAGGAGCTAAGCTAGCTGAAGTTTTGTTGAGGATATTAAAGGCATTTCACAGGCTCAGTGGGCTACAAAAGCATTAGAGCTAGAAAAGACACCACAGACCCAGGTCTGACAGCTGAATTCTCACAACATTATTGGCACCGGGACTGCTGGAAAGGCAGGATGCTCAGCGGCACTGGAGGACAGCAAGTGCTTCACCTAACTAAACAACTGTCCAGTCAGCAGAGGAGCTGGTTTGATTTCATCTGCCTTCATCTACCAAAAAGGATATTAGCACATCATGTCATTTTCAAACAGGTGAGATTATAGTGACAGGAGAATATGGATGCTCATTAACACTTTGACAAGATGTGTTTGATTTCCTCTTAAACACAGAGAAATACATCACATCCTAAATCTGAAGAGCAACATAAATTGGAACATCTTTTGAAGGGATAAGGGAAAGAAAGCCAATCTGAATATTACTTATATTCCACAAATTTTTGTGGAAGTGCATGCCTACATGTTGAAAATGGACAGAAAATCTGAAGAACTTATTTTCTTTCCTGTGTGACCTATTACTACGTTGTGTTGGGAATATACTAATCTGATGGATTCAATACTTCACATTTTGTCAAATCCTTCCAATATTGGACAGATGTAAAAAGGATTCTTAATTCTAACAGGAAAGCTGAATGTTAGTATAGAAGATTAAAAACACTTATCTGTTGAAAAACATTTTGCCCACTTAAGAATGCATCAGTACTTGCTGGGAGTGTAAATTATGTATTCCTCCTCGTAACGAACAGGTAAAGCATGCTCTTCTGACTGACAGAGGAAACAGACACTACCACACCTGCAACTTGTAAGGGTTCAAGTGCAGAAAAGATGACAAGTTGACACAGTTTATGACGCCTGCTCATGCTACTGGAATGCACTACAGCAACTGCAATTATAGCCAAATATTTCAGTATCAGTAACAACAAAAACAAAACTCTACTGTTCATAAAAAATTATGCACAGAATCACAGAATGGTTTGGGTTGGAAGGGACCTTAAAGATCATCCAGTTGCAATCCCCTTGCCATGAGCAGGGACACCTTCCACTAGACCAGGTTGCTCAAAGCC
>NW_010296894.1:0-17418 GCF_000700745.2 Antrostomus carolinensis | reverse complement strand
AGGTATTGGAAGGCCGCTATAAGATCTCCCGGGAGCCTTCTCTTTTCCAGGCTGAACAGCCCCAACTATCTCAGCCCGTCCTCGTAGGAGAGGTGCTCCAGCCCTCGGATCATCCTCGTGACCTCCTCTGGGCTTGCTCCAGTAGATCCATGTCCTTATGATGGAGGGCCCAGAGCTGGTCACAGTACTCCAGGTGGGGTCTCACGAGAGGCGCAGAATCACCTCCCTCGACCTGCTGGCCACACTTTTTGATGCAGCCCAGGATATGGTTATTGGTCTTCTGGGCTGTGGGCATGCATTTCTGGCTCATGTTGAACTTCTCATCTACCAGCAAGACCTCCTCAGGGCTGCTCTGGATCCATTCTCTGCCCAGCCTGTATTTGTGCTTGGGATTGTCCTGACCCAAGTGCATCACAGCATTTAATCTCTCAGAGCTATATTTCATGAGTTCTCCGAAAATGCTCCAAATCAGTGAAACAAAAAGCTTTATCTCCTTGAACTCCTTACCATGTAAGTCGTTCACCACCGCCTGTGGTGAGTGGAAAGGAAGCAACTGTGTTCTCGCACCTTACCCAGAAGTGGCAGGTTATTGTTCAAAGGCTCTATCTCACTGAGAAACAGGGACAGTTTAGTTGTCAGACTGACTGGTCAGATTTCTGCTTTCTCCTCTAGTATGTGGACATCTGAACTATTTACGCATTAGTCATGAAAGTTTAATTTTAGGCCAATTAAAATTGGTGACAATTTATCTTAAAACAGTACCCTGCAAACTGTAGCAGTACAGCAGCTGATCAAGAAGTTGTTTAAGCACTCAGGCAGCAGACAAAGCAGACAGACCAGCCAGGCCACCATCAGCAGTCCTAAACACAACAGGTCCTGGCTGTCAATTCATGTCCTCTGCATAAAGCCTCTGCCAACTGTAGGTTAAAATGAAAGATCAACTGGGATGGTAGAGATATTATGGATGCAGGCTTAACTGCTGCCCTGTTACATAGGCAACAGCCTCCTGCAGTAGGGCAGGACAGACAGCTCGGTGCAAAACACGCCTCAGCTAGATCTGCCCCAACTCATGTATCAGAATCCAGATTTACCTAGACTGTAAGTGGGATTTGGATCACTATTTCTGAGGCCAAGGAGACATTTTACTTTACTTTCTTATTTTCAGGGGTCAAAAATAACAAAATCACTGAATTTCTGTACGAAGAACTTGAGCAGCAGTCCTTTAATCCAGATACAAGTGACTGGTGGACTGTTCCAACATCAGACTTCTTGCAGCACAGGAAGTCAAAGTCGTCGTTAGCATTAAATCTTCTTAATGCCCTAATAATGGCAGTCCTAATAACTTAAGTCTCAATTCAGAAATACGTTTCAACTACTGGGAAACTCTGAACATGTGTTGATGTTTCCTTGACTTGAGTAACACTTAACCCCTAACTTAAAATTAGCCTGCATTTACAGAGCAGGTGACCATGCTGACTGAAGTGACCCAAGGACCCCATTCTCCCCAAACACACCCCCACTCCTACTGGGGAATGTGGGCCCACACATGGATGTGTGGCTGCACCATGAGCCAGACCCAGGTATTGCTGCAGCCAAAACACCACTTTTTTGCCGAGTTCATTTTCAGCTGGACCAGTTCCCTAACCCACTTGACTGCGTGCTGGCACAACAGAGGGGCCACAACTGATTTTAATACAGCCCTGTTGCCCAACGGAATACAGATCAAGCCTTTCATGATTACAGGCAATTTCTGAATTGAGGTCTCAAGTTTCCCAAGATCTGTTGAACTGTTTACTTTCCTACCAGCATCTAAGTGTTTGCTCAAATGGCAAAAGATGCTGAGCAACTTTCTATGTACTTTAACAAACCAAACGATGACTAAAGAAACACAAGGTTCACTCAGAGATTTAGCCACCAAAGATATCATTCGTCCCTGCTGCCCTTTGGGAACATACTCTAATAAAAATTCAGAATATCCTGAAAAAACAATCGTTATTTAAGAAGGGTTTCACAAAAGTTTTTCACATTTCTGTCATAAATTATTATCAGCAACTGGATTCTAACTATTTTTCAAGCTGGTATGTATCTCTAGAGAGGATTAATTTGGGGGTGAAATAAAAATATAAGATTGAAATGTTCAAAGCAGTGTGATAACAGGAATCACATGACTAAATTAGCATCTAATGAGACTCAAATAGCTAAGTCCTCAGGCACTGCTTTGAAAACATATTATCTTCTTATCTTCATGCTCTGAAACGAATACTTCAGCAGAATTACAAGGTGTGAAGGAAAAACAAAAAGGCTCCTAATAAAGAATATACAAGGCTGAAAAACATGCATACAGATCTCCAGCTCCACTGAATTAACTTGACAGAGTTCCTAACTGCACTTTCAGTCTCATCACAATAAGGTGTTATGAACACAAAACATGCAAAAAACAAAGGTTATGGATAAACTGGAAGCAACTGGGATTGAATTGGGCAACCCAATGATACTGCTTCCTCTGTGTTAAATATTTTTTTAATTATTTCTTTCCAGTATAAAATTGGTTACTTTAATCACCAAGAAATTACTGCACCCAGCAGCTGTGTGACTCCAAGGGCACATGCATACACCAAAGGGTTAAAGTCAATATTCTACCCAGCATACTCTGCATTTCCCCCCGCCTCCCCATTAAAATAGTAGTAGATATTTCTGTAATGGGACTAGGAAAATGGTTCCCATAATGATATCACACTGTTTGAAACCCATTTTGTTTGTGCAAGGTACATATGCACTGACATTCCAAGAAAGGAAATATCAATAGCCCTAAGTCCTTTAGGTGTTCTTAGATGCAAATTTGCAAATCCTACAAACATCTTTCTGCTGACATTAATGAAACACAGACATTTAGTTTTGTTATTCATGAGAGAATCTCTCCATACATTCAGTTTCACAGAAGTTAGGGGCAATAATGTCACTGATTTCACCGGCAGAAAAAGCGAAGCTACAGCTGTTCTGTGTGAGCCAGTAGTTAAGTCCATTCAGGAAAAAGGCTGAGCGATTCAACACATGTTATCATATTTTGATAATTTCCCTCTTCCTCTCTGCTATGAGATTTTTTTTTCCTAATGCAAAGCCTTTGTTTAGGATCAAAACAAGCAAAGGCAGAAACAACTCAGAATGCTGATTTACCAGCCACTCACATAAACAGGATACCTAGTGCATAGTGGTTAAAAATATACACACTAAACCATATATTTAGTTACCTTTATTCTGTCAATGAACTGGTATTTTGTAATCATCATATCTTGCAACTGGCAAAAGTCTGCATTCATTTCTACTCCATACAGTTGGGATGCTGAGCTATAAAGATAACCCTACATTCGGAAAAGGAAATTTAGTAACTGTGATGCCTTTAAAACAAGTTCAAAATTTTAAATTAAAATAGAAAAATAAAACATAGGTTAAGATTAAGAAAACATTTTAAAAGAGCAAGTTTAGAAACGTCTTCAGTGGAGATGGCATGTGATTTGGAAATTCCCATTTGTGTCTCAGGAATTTTTACAAGAGATCCAAAATAACATGTCAAAATAAAACAAAAAGGAAAGCTCCAACTTCACTTCAATTGCAAAATACATGGAAAACAGTTTAAGAAGGACAAAAGTAGTACAAACCAAGTTACAAAAATACTGTGAACGGAAAAGTGCCTGCACGTTTTTGTTTCTTGGGAGAAGAGAAGAAGAAAATAGCAGAGAAAAAAAACCAAAACAAAACATGAGACACAGACATTGTCAAAGTGAGTGAAGATGGAGGACAATGTACCAGTAATATAATGAGATATTTTGGTACAGAGTCTTTGTCAGCACCTCCAAGTATTGTATTACTGCCACTTTCAGGTGCTTCAGTACAGGTACCTATGAAAAAAGATAAACTATCCTTTAATAAGACCAAAATAATGGTTCTGTTTCAGACTGAGATTTCGGAAATCTCCATGTTAAGGAAAAAAAAGTACAAATACTTGACCCTCCAGGGCCCTAATGAAGATATTGCTTTAAGTGCCATTGTCTCCACTGAATACCATAATTACACTTTGCCAACCATGGCAAAGGCAAACAAACCATGATAAAGATACAGAATATCTGAGATATCTATGTAGTACAATTTAATTATTGAAGTTTTCTGAAACCATTCAACTCAGAGAGTAGAAAAGCAACCTGTGAAGGTGAAGTCACTCCTCCTCTAATACAAGTCAGGAACATGATTAAAAAGAACTCTTTTTAAAAAATGTTTCTCCTGCTTTATCTTGAGACTATTTTCTACTATAAAGATACAAGTATTTAAGTACTTTAAAACAAATCCAGGCTAGCAGAAGTGTTACCATTTAAGGACCCAATGCTGCAAATATTTACAAATGGGAGTAACTTTCCTCATTTGAGTAGTCCCAAAATTAGATTATTCAGATGAGTAAAATTTCACGCTTAAGCGTTTCCAAGATTGAGCCCTAAACAGCCATTGACTTTTGTAAGAAAGTTGGACTGTGTGGTTTGCGTTGCTGTTGGCCATATGTTGCACCAGTCATGCCAAAAGCAATCAAAATTGCACTCAAGTTTCTCGATTAAGTATTTTATGTGCATTTTAAAATGCAGAGCAGGACAATATGTTTTTGGAGACAAATTCATATCAAAGCCTTCCTTTGCACAATTTAACAGTTTTTCAGCTTCATAAAGGAATTTAACATAACTGATCTATACATAGACATGGTCAAGACATAGAGGACAAGATTATGAAGGAGAGACAGAGCAGGAACTAGCAAAAGAGCAGCATGTGTGACAGCAACATGCTACTCTGTTGGACAACAGACCTTTCCTCTCCATAAGCAAGATCATTTGTATTCCCTCTTGTGAGGAAAAGAACAAGAACTGAAATCACTACTAAACAGCACCTTACAGGCCTCAGAGTCAGATCAGAGGTGGCCCTTGGAATGACCCGTCCAAGATGGAGTAACGAGAGTAGGAAGTCAGAGAAGAGGGAAAATGTTTGTCACAGTAATAAAATATTAATTCCTGTGCTGGAAGTTACCGCAAATAGCACTGCACCAAGCCTGGAGCCAACGTCAACCACTACCTTTCCTGTCAGGTCAGGCAGTACATGTTGGTAAAGAAACTTCAGTTCCATGAGGGAAAAGGAATGCGAAATAAACTCTGGGAAATAAGAACAGAACAAAGGTGTTGGGTGGGCAGTACTAACTACTGTGTTATTAACCAATGAAATATTAATCTGAAGAGCTATCATCACTGAAAACCCGTCTGGTTTCCTGCCTGAGCTAATGTTGGGGACCCTGGAAAACCAGAGTTTGCAGATCGGAGGTAGCCTGCCAAGTAGTCTCTCTCAAGTCTGGGGATTCCTTCCCTTACATGGAGAATTTTGAAATCCTTCATGAAACTGAATTACCTTTTTCTGCACCATGACATATATTAAAGAATACAAAAACCAGAAACTTGGAATTGTTTAAGTGAAAAAGGAAACATGGTACCTAAGGCTCAACACAATTCATGCAAACCTTTTTATGGGCAGACACTAATAGCTTGAATTTCAACTCCAAGGTTTTAAGGAACGGAATGTTCTCCATATAAACCATTCCTCCTTCAATGCCTGTGCTATACGGGTGACAGCAGTGATCTGCACCACACCACACACAAGCTTTTAGACAGATGGTGCTTTCTACTGCTTTTCAGCATGTGAGAGGAGACTGAGGCTACTGCATGGACTCCTACAGTATTGCCTTCCTCTTGCATCCTCCTTCCCCGTCCAGTTCTTGTGGGCAACCAGTGTCACTCACACACTGCAAATTAATTCAACTTATGTGTGTAGGAGTCTTCTTCCATTGGTGATGGGAAATAATTCTGGCCTGTGTACTACGCCAGCCTGGACAAAGTCCTCCCATCAGCTGCATGTTGTGTTGTCCAGCTGAGTCACTGCACAAACCACTTTAGTTAAACTGAATTTGTTTCTCGTGTTCTCAAAAGAGCACTTACCTAAAGATGCAGTCTTGTATGAGCCACACTCTGTGCAGTAGCTCCTACTCATTTTCCCCTCCTCACACAATGAATCAACAAAATCATCATCATAAAGGAATGCATCAACATGAATCATGGGCAGTGGATGCTGGTGTATCTGAGAAGAGGAAGAAAACCTAAGAAAGGCATAACCAAGTCTCTTAATTTCACTTACGGTGTTACACAGTTAATCCTACCTTTCCCAAAATCCCTGAGATCCAAGTTTTTCCCTACTCAAAAAGTTACAGATAAAAATTAAACCACATAAATCCTGCACATAAACCAGATCATCAAATTCCATGGAAATAACCAGTAAGCGGAAGCTGACAAAGGAAAGCAAGCTGATTTCAACAGCTAAGTAGACCGGCTGTGAATTTTGTTTCCTTAGTGCTTTCTTGGCTATAGAAGAGGTACAGGGTAAAGGAAGCTTTTTCTCTTCCCCTTCAGTAAGGAGAATGTAACTTAAATTTAGGAGAAAGTGCAATTTTGCTTCTCAACTTCAACTGTCTGAATATTTTCATCTTCGTGCCTTAAGTCTCAATCGAGACACCCCTGATTAACACAGGTGTCATTTTCAATCAAAATCACACCAGTTGGGATGGTTGCCTTCTCATCATTTCAAGGGGTATAATCTTTATCCTCCTACTCCTCTTTCCTCTCTCTCCCAGGCTTGCTGCATGTGGCCAACCCACTTTTCCCGTTTAAAAGCCACACACACCACTTTTCTGGGAAATGCGTTAACTTTCCACCTATGCTGACAGCTCAAGTAGAAAAGGTGCTCTCCCCTCCCACGGGACTCACAGCCCACTTCTTTCTGAGCCATCAGAATCTGAAAAGCGATGGAAATAATTTCTGGGCTTCCCACACTATGGTAACATCAAAACACCGTCCCTGTATTTCTGTTTTCTGTAAGGGGGTTGTTAGAGTCTATTATGGAGCTAAAATTAAAGAATCGCTGTGACAGGTGCCATACCACACAGAATGAAAGCTACGCCAAATAACTCATGATCAAAGTACTAAGAACTATGAAGCAACTTTCTTGGGGTCACACAATCATGCAGCAACAGATCTGAGAATCAACTGAGATTCCCTTTACCTCAACTCAGTGCTCATTCTCTATTAGGAACTACTACCAAAACTGCCGTCAGCAGAGTCCCTGAATAAATGACGCGGTGCAGCAAAAGGAGACTATAACAATTATCTTACTTTCTGAACAGCCTGATGCTCCGAATTAAACATCGCCTCGATGGGTAAACAATTCCGCAAATCTTCAGCGATATTTTTGAGCACAACATCATTGTTACTCACCAGAAGCTCATCAAAGTCATCTATAAATCAAGACAAACAAAAAGTCCTGAACAATCATGTGTAATTCATGTGGACTAAGTGATGACCAGCACAATACAGTTGCAAGACATAAACAATACCAGATGGACAAGGTTTTTATTTGAAATGCATTTTTTAGTCTTTGTTAGCTTTTCCAGCCAATGACAGATTTGGATTGTAATAACTTTGCCACTTAAAATAAACGTAGTGCTTTTTTGAAATCTCAAATTATTTTCATATTTATAAACTTATAACTCACATATGATGGTCTGGGCTGCCACCAAAGTGATACTGTTTCAGCTTAAGATATAAAAACATCAAAGATGTTTTTGAACTATTGGAGAAATTACAAAACTCATAGTTGCCTGAATGGAGGGGCGTTTTTTTTTAAGACAAGTTTCTTTTTATACATACCATCTTTCTAATAAACTGGTTATAAAAAAATCAGGGAAAATGCACAGTTCAAGAGTTCAACTTACAATACATTTATCCAACTTAAACTATCAAAATATTTCAAATGTGCAAGAAAATAGGAATGGATGTAAACTATCATGTTTTTGCAAAGCTGCACTGTAAATTCTTGCTATTTTTCCAGGATATTCTTGCATTACTTAAACATTCTTTTTTAATTTTTTTTAAGACTCCTAGAAATAAAGATCGAGGGAACCTTGGAAAGTCACCAATCCTTTCTTCTTCTACTGTTGAATCAGTAAGAAACATCATTTAAAAAAGATCATTAATGCTGGAGACTCCACAACCTCCCGTAGCAATCTTCTCCAGTGCTTTGGTACACTTCCTATTAGAAAGGAATACTTTGCTTAATAACTCATCTAGATTTCCTCTGCCGCAATTTAAACTCGGTATTCTGTCCCACTCGCAATGGAGAAGTTTGTTCCTCCCCTGCACACAGCAACTTTTTACTTCTTTGAAGACTTATCATGTGTCCCATCAGTTGTCTTTTCTAGAAGAAACACAATGTGCTTATCCAGCCCTTTCCTGCTTTTTTTCTAGGAGTCTGACCATTCTCCTCACTCCCCTTTGGATCTTCTGGACTCTCATCTTTTATGACCTGCAGTACTGAGAACCAGACACGTTAATCCAGCTAAAGGTTTATATGCACTAACCAGACTTTTCACATCTTGCAGCCAACACCCTGCTTACACACCCCAGTTTCATGTTAGCTCTCTTTCCAGAGTATGATGTTCCTAGCTGACATTCACACGAGATCTGCTGTACACCTGCACTCTGTTCCTTTTCTGTTATGTTTTCCTCAAAAGAAGGACTAGATTAAATGCCTTTTGTCTAGACATCTCACTGCTCTGAGGGCACTGAAATGGTTCTAAACAAAGGCACACCTCCGTCCAAAACTACAAGAGAAACAAAAAACACCCAACCAAAAGCAACCACAAACCTAATCCTGAAAAATGTATCAAACCCATCTATTGACTCTTGTCTGAAAATAGACATGTTTGTCCTCTCTTCCCCACCCCTTCAGGTTTGTTTCTTGTTCTATTTAGAATGACACCATGTTGGGCAGGGAGTGTGGTTTTTACATATATGTTTATCATTCAACAAAAGATGATCTGACAGTTTTTAGAGGTGTTAGAAAAAGTTAAAGTTTGTTAGCATTGCTGTCCCAGGTGGGAACATTAGTATAGACAAGCCTGATGGCAAGCAGGTTAAAAATAAATCTATAAAACACGCTACAATACATACAGGCTAATACACTTTCTTCTTCCTGTGGAACACAGGCAATGCTAGAAACAGTAAGAAATGTGAAGGCCAGTATAAGAAACAGAGACCAGCGAAGCTTTTAACTGTAAAATTCTTCTGAACTGCTTTTTGTTTGAGCACTGTGGTGAGAACAGTATGATTAAAGAAACCTTCATTCATTAGGGCAAGACACTCTCTTCTTAGAGTGTAAATGTAAATGGTTCTTTCAACACGTCCCCACACTGACTCCATCAGATAACCCTGAATCCCCCACAGTAAGCAGCAGAAACTTCAAATCACGTCGATTCCCTTAGCATACGTTTGGTTTATTATTTATTACATGTTTAACATGAATGCTCCAAGGCCCTGATGGGCACAATACCATTGGTAGTTGTTATACGGCAGGAAGACAATTTGCTGTCCCAAAGAGCTCACAGTGAAGTTCTCCAGAACCTCAGCTCCCAAAGAGATGCAGACTTTGCACTGAGGAACAGAGGAGGATGGAGGCGGCAGCTGCAACAGCAGCAGCACAAACAACACAACAGGTGCAATGCAGCAGCTCCAGCTTGTCAGCATTTTAATCTGAAACCTCTAATGAGCACCCTTCTCCTGTCAACCTCATGGTCCATCCAACAACTTGTAGATTTCTTAGGAACATCCCAGAAGTAGTGAGTGATTTTTCTGATCAGCTCAGGGAAGATTTCTCTGGATGTGACACAGGACAGAAGTAAACCCAGAGATTATGGGAAGGGAAGGTGGACAGATTTAACTGTTGCTTAACTGGGACCATCAGCACCACGACAGGCCCTGAGAGTGCAAAGGAGCCAGAGTTTTCTGAGGTGGAAACATCTAAGGGAGAAAGACAGAGAAAAATCGTGCTACAGACAGAATGAGAGAGTAGAAAGCTGATATTAGCAGCTGTACAGACCAGTGCCTGTGGGCAATAAGCCCCTACATCTGGCACATGCTTTAAAACAATACTATTACTATGCAAGAGAGCTCATCCAGCTGTTATACTGCCTGTTAGGAGTATCAGGTTCATATATGGCGTTTAATGAAATGCAGGAAGTGTTCACAGACCACCGGGCCAGCCGCATCACACTGCAAATGCAGAACTTCAGCTCCCTTTCTCCCAGAGCTGGGGCGTCAACAGGATCTGCTCCCTCATGGCCTGGGTGACCCTTCCTGGCCAGCGTTAGTGGTGGACAGCTCTACAGGCTACACCAGGTCCCAGCTCTACAGCAGAGAAATGGACACGTTCCGTGGGAGACAGGCAGCACATCCATCTTCCTCAAATCCAGGAAAATCTTACAACACATACTCAGCTCAAACAAAAAACTGTTGAAACACTGGTACTGAAAAATAAATGATGACTGGAAATGCTCCTTCCCAACCATCAGTTAATACTGTAAAGCATAAGCATGCAGGAACAAGAAAAAAAAGAGGAGGTGTGAACACACTCCTTCCCAGGTGACAAAATGGCAGCTTCAGCAGAAGCTGCACGTGCAACGCTCTGCGCTTGCGTGTGTGGTCTGTGACTGAGCTCAGAGGAAGAGTCGCCTCATTCCTGTCAAAGCAAGAAACAGCAACAGCTACCACATAACTCATTTACTTTTGCAGTGTGTAAATATTTATAGATCGCCAGCAAGTACAGAACACAGGTGTCAAATAGGGAAACAGGTATTTCTGCCTCAGACTGTACAGTTTTATCAACTCCATCCTTGTGTTTAACAAATTGTTTGCTCTTGAGAATTTCAGTATTACCTTACAAGGGATCTTCAAAGAAGAAACAAAAATAGAAAACTATTTTTGATACCATTTTAGTGCCTGTTACATATATGAAACAGAAAGTGTGCAAGCAAACCCCTATGTTCATTGAACAAACAACTAACCAGGAAAGAACCATACAGTTCATTAAATACTGCAAGATGAATCACAATCATTTGTTTATGGAGGAAGTCTGAGTGCATAATGTTTGTATTTTACTTCAAAAACCGGTTCCACTGGATCTACTCAACATGCGTTTATAAAATTTAATTAACACATTGCAAAAAACCTAATTAACACCCTGGTGGTGCTCAGCCTTTCTACAGCAAATATTAACACAAGAAAAAAAAAATATCACAAAGCCTCACACCAGATAGAAAGCACCGCTATATCAACTTCTAAACATCCTGGCCCTGTGAAATACATGACTGAAGACAAGCAACATGTGATTTCCAAAGGAGAACAGAAGATTACACGTCATGTGGAAAGAAGAGGATTTAGCAAAGGCAACCATAACAGCAAGCCCCTTGTGGTTTTCTAGATACATATTCAGACTTACAGAGGTAAAAAGCAAATATTAACATCCATGCTACTTAACACAAGGTGAATTTAATCATTCACTGTGTTTTAATGACACTGAACAAACAGGTCAAAGAGGAAGTCCCATATCTCTAAACCATTACTATCTCCTTTTTTGGCTAAGCAATTTGAGAAGCAATCTATGACCAACTTCTTCAGGAACTCTAAATACTATTTCTATCCCTAAGCATACTTAGCTACTGGTAGAAAGTAATCAGTTTTTTCCAACAGGAATATAACCAGAGCTCATTTTATTAGTTAAGTCTTGTAAATTCATAAATTGAAAGAAGCTTCAAAGTTACATTTCAAACAAGGTAAGTTACATAGCTGCTTTACAACCACTAATTTTCCCCACCATTATTAAGTTCCAATGACTAACAACTTAGAAGTACCTGGTATTCTTGAGACCTCTCTTGCAGTGGTGTCATTTGTCACAATAAAGGAAATTAATGCCAGTTCCCAAAGTTGGTGAGTCATCAAATTACAGGTAACATCCCATTTTAGTTTACCAAACAACAGAGTAGTAGAAAAGATTTTTGGCATGGCATAATTTTAAAAGAAATACATTTCAGTTAATGTGGCTCTGCAACACTATTTACATCTCTCCTGAAAGGATATTTTGCTTGGATAAATCCCTTCTACTAATTTGGATATGAAGCCTTGTACTAAATTGCTTTCTCATGCGCACAAAAAAGACATACTATACTTGTTACATTGCAAAAGAGACTCATTCCACTTTAGTTCCACCTGCAGTGACAATAATACTGAAAGAAAACATTAAAGACCATTTCCTGTAAAAGAGTAAATTTTTTTCTTACACTATTTCCTATTCTTGTATTGTGAAAATTATCATCTGATCATTTTAACTATCACACCTGGGATCACAATAATGCCTAAATCATAAAGAACATCATAGAAAAAGCTGGACAAACTTGGTCTGTTCCTAGGAGTATGTTGAGGAGTTTCTTCTCCACATGTAGAACACGGTACTAATGCAGCACATCCACCATGGTCCGGTTAAGAAAATTTTGTCAGATACCCCTCCCTCACTGCCTGTTAAAATCCTGAACTTACAGCACTGACTGCCCTCAGCTTTCAAGTCACAAGACTACACCAACCTCTTAAAAAGATAGTTCACTCCCAGTGCAAGTGAATCCACAAGAAAAAAAATTAATTTGTACTTAATTATATGTTGTTTATCCTTAACTTAGAGGATTTGCAACAGTTCATTATTCAATGGTTGTTTTGAGTGATACATCACTGTCTGAACAACTGGCAATTCAGACCACTATATCACTTTGAAATCTTAGCTTTATATTTAAATGTTTCTAATGAAATGCATAGAATGGAAAAAGTTTCTAAGATTGTTTTATTTAACTGTTACAAGACTGAAAAAAAAAACCTAAAAGTGAGTATTAGAACAGTCAGTTTTAGCCTTGCTAAAAAAATGTTTTCATCTACCTTAGACCTGCGACAATACATGAGAAACCATAAAGGGGCTTTTAATCACCTTATCTGTGCTTCACTTACATGAATCAAGAGAGAGGCTTCTATAACCTGCATTAAAGCTCTAAGCACAGCAAAAGTGTTGCTGGTAAGTAGAGTGGTTTGGTGACTTCAAACTCAAACTTGAAATTAGGATTCCTGTATTTACTTCCTCTGATTCCTGTATCTCTGTTCATGTATAGAGACAGCCTGATCAATTCTGTTTTCACCCTTACCTTCTCCTGCACCCATCCTTACCAAATGCTACCTCTCCTGCTACTGAATCTTAAAGAGTTTGGGCAGTGGAGGAGCAAGAGGGAATATGACCATGTACACATTTCTATAGAAGCTATACATCAAATGCTGGGACTCAGCTGAGGGGGTATCTTCAAGGGGGTTTCCCCAAGTGGTTTGAATTAGGTCTTGGGCTTCACCCAAGTTTTCTTAGCCAGAACTTCTGGAACGTGGTTATTGCAGAAGGATATTAAAGCATTAATCATCCTATTATAAAAAAGTTAAGTTAAGACACCAAAGATTACTGTTATTCTTTCCAACTCTTATTAATTCATTTTCTCTGAGATCTAAGACTAACTCAAAAGAAAAGCTGGAATGCAAGTCACCGTGAAATGACGTACATTTCACTGCAGTGTGTGGGAAGAGCTGGCTGATTGCGAAACAGCAAAGCAGTATTGCTAAGCAACTGCCTTAAAACAGTAATGTCTCCTTCCATCACACGTAAAGATTTGGAATTTCTAAAATTTGCAATACCAAAAAAAAAACCCCAAAGTGCCTGACTGGTTATTGTATTCCGTACTCGCACAAAGCAGAAAATGAACAGTATCTTGCATACACTTACATTCCCGTAATTACTAAGGAAGATTAGTCAGAAATCATTAGAGTGAGAACCTGTTCAACGTTCTCTCAGTTACACATACATGAGAGTCTTTGCTTCAGATAAGATAACTGGCTTTACTATAAAGCAATTTGGCTCTTCATGGAAAAGTTTCTCAATATCATTCCATGCATACAGCACGCGACTCAGAAAACAACTACCTCAAATTAATAAACAAGGTCGTCTTTGCGACAACACTGAAGGGCAACTGCTTTATGCACGGCTTTACTCCAAGGCTGCATGCACACTCTGCTTGAGAGAGAGGCACGAGGAAGGAAAAAAGCCTGACTATAGCTAACACTGGAATCATGCCCAGTCCTCCTCAGCCAGAAGTAGAACAGTAACATCAACATCTTGACAGAAACAGGAATAGGATGGCAGTAGGAGGTCGGGGGAAACCCACACACCACAGAAAAACAACTTGTCTGTGAGGATGCCATTTTTGTTTCCATTTATCCCATCCTTGTTTGCTTACATTTTTTTTCATTCAGAATATCTTCCTGCCATCCCTACGACTTTTCTTCTTTCGTTCATCAGAGGTCTGTTTCTTTCCTACGTCTGCATTGCCAAAGACTAGTCTTTTATTTCTGTGTGGTATAGAGAGCTGGTAATTTTTTAGCATCTCCCATGAAACTGTTTCCTCTCTGCACAGAGAGAACCCCAAATTCCCTAGCTGTGCCCAGGGTACAGCAGCAGAAACCTAGGCACCAGCTCCTCACTATCCTCTGTCCAACCAGTATGAATTACTGCAGCACTATCTAGGTGTTACAATGGGCAGCGTAATTACTCAAACGCACCAATTCTGAGGGGAAAAAAACCCACAGTAAAAGATATTGTCAGCATGCAGCCACAGAAGCAGCTCAGAAAAACAATACAAAGAGAAGTGTCATCAAGAGGGTTGTGTTGGGGACATCATCTCAAGCACTTGCAACTCTGGGGAAACTGCAAGAAGGAATGTGACCTGCTGGAAAAATGACTCTGCTTACTTACTGTTGGATGCTGCAGGAAAATAAAGACCAGTAAGAGAGATCTCTTTTCTACTCCAGCCCTGTACTCGCTCAGGGTGAAGAAAAAGAAAACTGGAGATAAACCAGAAGGACACAGCCACTCCAAAAAAGCAGAGTGGAAAAACATGAACAGGAATTGGATAACAACGGAAAGTTCTTACAGACAGGCACAAAGCTTTCTAATTCCCTCTCCTCTACCACAGATGTACATGTACGTTAGAGGGGGAGACTGCAGCGCCTCAGGATAGCACAGAAATTGGGCAAACATGAATACTTTAAAACATCACCATCAACAGATTCAGAAACATGTACTTTCTACAAGCCGTAGCATGAGACCAAATTCTATAGGCTCTAAATTTCTCCACAAATGTGGCAATTTGGGAAATAAAATTAGCCACACATGTCCCAAATGACACATCTGGGAACAAATATGATTACCTATAACTTCATGCTGCATCAGCACTTGGCAAAATACAATCACAACCTGTAGAGAAATGCCAAAGATGCAGATGCCCAAAGTGCAACTTCATTTCTCAGAAGATGAACTAATAGTATCCAGCCAGGACATTAATAATGTGGGGGTTTTTTAATGAAAAGAGAAAATTAGTACAAATTATTATCAGAACACAAACCTGTAAATAAAGACAACAAAATATAATGGATAGTGACTATAAGAACCCTAAAGCCAAAAAGATTCTGAAGATGGTCTGTCAAGGAGACTAGAGAGATGAAATTAAATTCATTACTTCAGCTGCTTGATCCCGATGGCCCTGTGTATCCTATCTACCCTGCCCTGTGACCTGCAGCATAGGAGCTAAAAGGTCATTGAATGGCAACTAAAAGAAAAGCAAGTATGTTAGTTTTAAGATGATGTACATCGTGAAGCAGCAGCAACCAGCGTTGATGCAGACAACATAAAACCAGGACAGAGATTGCTCAGACATACCAAGCACAAAGTAGTTCAAAATTTGGAACCTGATCTAAACTTTAGCTTGAATCTCAATTATGAAGAGTAAATATGAAGCAAGAATATATACCTCCTTTCACTGAAAGACTTAGGCATGGATCTAAATCACTAAAATTCAGAAAAAAAAAATACTTGAGATGTCATACTCTATATAAAGACTAGGAACCAGAGCACACTCGTCTTTAAAAGAAACTACCTATGAGAATTTTTGGAAGCTGTAGCATAAAAAGAAAAATTTAAAAACTTATTAATTGACAAAGGATTTTTGCAAGTCTACGTAAAGTATGCCACTGGCTAAAAATTCCTACGGTAGAGATAAAGCACAACCATACAAAGTGGAGAAAACAGTGAGTGTGTGTTTCATATCTGAGAGAGTTTAGCATTTTCAAGTTTTACTACGAAGTTCCCATATGATTTAGTGTATTTGTAAAGGAGTCAGCAGGCTGAGAAAGCCATATATGCACACCACACAAACTAATACAGTGTAGAAGGAGCTGTAATGATTTACATTAAATGATCAAGCAATATGAATGACTGCATATGAAATTCAATGAGACTTTTAAATTAGAGCATATTGGATGGAAGAAAACTGCTGCTAGTAAGATTATTTACAGTAACTCAGGCACTGTTTAGCAAGGAGAGCATGCTACTGCGTCCAGACAAGGGCTCAGAAAGGAAGGGATGAAGTATCGCTTAGAGCAGATACTCTACCATTACATCTATACACACATATGCTTGGACATAAACATGTGTGTATATAGATGCGTACGTACACAGAGAGGAAAGGAGAATGCTTAGTCACAATTAACACCAACTACACCCGTTGAACTCCAGCCCTGAAGTCGCAGGGAGTCCCACCTCTGCTCTGAGCCTAAGGCTGCCTGGCAGCTACTCTGAAACACCTGGCAACGTCCTTCCTAGGAAAGAACCGGCTGGGGTGGGGGACTGTGTCCTAGGAAAGAACCTCCTGGTGTGCCCACCCAGGGGGGCAAACGCTGCGTGCCCAGCTGGTTCCTCTCTTGCAGCGCCAGCAGAGGGGACGCTCAGCCAGAGAAGGATCTTTCTTGTCTCCCTCCCCGACCTGAGTGGCTGTGGGAGCTGCAAACCACAGTGCAACGGTGAGCTTGCAGTCCTTAGTACCTGGGCAGCTTCTAGATGGCACAGCTGGCTTTTGTGCAGCAGTCCCCATGTGCTTGCTTACAAAGATGTTTCTACCCCAAAGCAGTGGTGCTGGAAAAAAAGACCTGAACAAGAATAACCCCAGCGCAACAGGGCACGGCTTGGGGAGGGAATGTATCGTACGGCAGGTTTTCCCCACCTAACACATGATCACCAGGGAGTGAGTTTACCACCCCAACAGGCATTGATTAATAAACTGGACACACACTCACTGCTGCTTGAGACTCGATCAAATTATTCGGGGGGGAAGCCTTCAAGATTCCTCTCTGCAATGGCAAAATGCAAATAGAGCCACAGACTAAGCAGTGTTTAGTCAGTTTATTCTGCACGGCACTACATGCCTACATCTTTAGTGCGCTGCCTGTATTCAGGTTTTCCATGTCATCTTTTTGTTCAGTTGCAAATTAACAGCTTGTGCACTGACCCACATTTCCTTTCTTCATCTGTCATGAGATGCTTGATTGC